>NC_069501.1:748190239-748267739 GCF_027579735.1 Bombina bombina | reverse complement strand
CATACCAGGTTGAGATGGCGAATAAATCGTTTTTAAACAAAATAGGCCAACTATCTAACTTTCCCCATGACCAGGTCCAGCCAAATTTCTCAATAAGTGAAAAGAGATAATGTCTGGCATGGAGATATGCAAAAAAGTCCTTATTACTTAGGTTAAATTCCTCCCTTAACCTCTCAAAAGTTTTTATTGACTGTGTCCTTTGATCTATAAACTGAGTAAGGAAAGTCAAACCTAACTCATGCCACTTTTGAAATATTTGAGACTGAGTGCCTCTTTGAAATTCTGGATTACCACACAACCCTTGGAATTTAGGAATAGAGAGATCTACGCCCAATTTTTTCCCCAGTTTTTTCCAAGCCTGTATGATCGCATAGATGGAACTTAGACGTTTCACTTCTTTCGGGATCGAGGGAGTCGGACAATGAATTAATGCTAACGGGTTATAAGGATAAAGTATATTCGTCTCAAGACTGTTATTCGTAAAATAGTCTTTCTTCATAATCCAGTCTATTATGATACGTGAAAGAAACACCAGACTATAATTGCTAAGATCAGGAAGAGCCATACCACCAAACCTTCTAGGAAGGTACAATCTATTCATGGAAATTCGAGGTCTTTTGCATTTCCAAATGAAATACCTAAGAGCCTTATTCAGGCTTTTCCAGTCTTTGGTTTTCAGCGTAACTGGTATGTTTTGTAAAGGGAAAAGAATTTTTGGAAGAAGGACCATCTTATAGAGAGCAATGCGCCCGGTTAGTGAAAGTGGAAAATTTTGCCAGCTTCTCATATATTCTTTTATTTTAGTTAGGATCGGAGGAATATTAAGATTATACCACTCTTGTGGATTTACTGATATATTAATTCCTAAATATCTAAAATGAGAAACCACTTCTTTAAAGGGCGTCTCGGATAGAGAGACTTCATTTTTCCTAGCCCACATTAATTCTGACTAGGACATATTGACCTTGTATCCAGTGAAAGTTCCAAAGGAGTTTATAATCGAAAGTAATCTATGAATATTTACTCTCGTATTTGATATGTAAACTAGAACGTCGTCAGCATATAGGGCAATTTTCTGTTCAATACCACCAATTTTTATCCCTTGTAGTGTCTGTCTTATCTTAAGAGCTAATGACTCTATAGCCAGGTCGAATAGAAGAGGCGATAGTGGGCAACCCTGTCTAGTGCCCCTCTGGAGATAAATTAAGTTAGATTCTAATTGATTAATAGTCAGTTTTGTTGAAGAATTCTTGCATAGATTACTGATGAAAAATATAAAATTATCCTTAAAACCAAACCGAGACAGGGAAGTCAAAATATGCTGATGGTATACTGAGTCAAACGCC
Source organism: Bombina bombina (assembly GCF_027579735.1). Lineage (NCBI taxonomy): Eukaryota > Metazoa > Chordata > Amphibia > Anura > Bombinatoridae > Bombina > Bombina bombina. The sequence goes on along the minus strand of NC_069501.1, from coordinate 748,266,393 downwards.
TTTTCTGCGTCGAGCGCGATAATTGCTAAGTCTACTTGATTTTGTAAAGGGGACTCGTAAGAGTTATGGATGTAATCCAGGATCAAAAAGAGTTCTCTAATTTTAGCTGCTAGGTTTCGCTTAATTAAGAACCCTGCTTGGTCCTTATTAATAAGGATCCCAATCTCACACTGTAGCCTTTTTGCCAGAATTGACGATAGTAACTTATAATCAGAGTTAAGCAGTGCAATGGGCCGATAGGATTCCTTTTTTAGGGGGTCTTTGCCTTGTTTTAAAATTAGTGATGTGGTAGATGCAGCAAAGTTTAAAGGAATAGGATTACCCTCTACATAGAAATAATTGAAAAGGTTTTTTAGATGGGGAGTGATAATCGGAGCCAAAATCTTATAAAACTCATTGGGAAGTGAATCTGGTCCAGGGGTTTTATCTAAACGCGCGTCCTTAATCGCTTGGAGAATCTCTTGCTCAGATATGGGGGCATTTATCTTATTTGCTGCATCTTCACTCAGAGAGGAATAATTAAGACCACTCCAAAAATATTCTGATACCTCCAAGTTGGGGTTTTTGAAGGAGTAAATCTCCTTATAATAAGTAGAAAAAATTTCAAGTATTTCCTTCGGATCTTTAACTAGGGAGTTTTGTTCCCAAAGTGAATCGATGGCAGAACTTCCCTGTATATTTTTACACAACTTAGCCAAAAACTTACCTGCCTTATCCCCATGACGATAGAATTTTGCTTTAGCTTTCAAATCGGCTTGAGCTGAAGTATGCATTAATAGAGTATCTCTCTCTCTCTTGGCAGAGGTGTATCTTCTCCAGTTTGCATTTGTGGGCTGAGATAAATATTTGTTATATGAATTAGTTAATGCTCTCCTTGCTTCATTGTCTCTGAAACCGGCTTTCCGTTTTAAATTAACCATGTATGCAATTATCTCTCCCCTGATTACTGCCTTGTCTGCTTCCCAGAGTGAGTTTGGGTCATTGACTGAACCTAAATTAAGAGAAAAAAATTCCTCCATTCTGTCATTTAGCCAATTATTGAATTTTAGATTTTTAAAAAGAAACTTAGGGAAAAAAAAAACGGCGTGAATTAACTGACTTAGTATGCATCGGAATATCTAGTATTATTGGGGCGTGATCTGAGATAGTGATTTGTGTGATTTTGATTGTAGCGCCAATTTTTAATATATTATCACTAACTAGGAATAGGTCAATTCTAGAAAGAGAATTAGCATTCCTGGCTTTACATGTGAACCCTCTTTGAGCTGGGTGTTGGATCCTCCAAATATCTTTAAGGGCGAGATTCCTGTACAAAACTTTGAACATTTTAGCTTCTATCTTATCTCTCTTAGTTTGGAGTGTAATCTGTGCTTGTCTGAATCTATCGAGAGGGCACTGTGGTGCCATATTGAAGTCCCCAGCTAAAATAACGTTCCCTTCACTCCACTGTAAAAATTTTTTTTTTTTTTTTTTTTTTTTTTTTTTTTAATTGCAAACGTTATTCCATTTTTTTTTTTTTTTTTTTTATATAGTTTTTTTATTGAGGTTTTTTTTTGTCAAAATAAACATTTGGTAATTATCAATATGCAATAAAAAAGAAATCAGAAAAGTATTACAGAGTAAACTGCAAACATATGCCAGATAGGTAAACCAAATGATTGAAAAACAAATACTTTTTCACATTATACAGTAAACCCCAAGGTAGCTGAAGACCCACTACATGAACCAAGCAGTCATTATTAGGCTATATGGGGATACTGTAAATAAAACAAAGAGTGAATGAACATAAATTGGAAAGAGCCACTCATGGGCCCCTATTGAAAAACCTCATTTTTTGTTTTTTAGGATAATATAATGTCAAGCTCCCTGTCTGGTAAATATGTTTATGTTGAAACATTGGAACACCTCCATAAAATTAGCTAGCAGCTGAGTTAAAATAGCATGCGTAGGTGACACACATTAGCGATCAGACCTGCTGATCCAGACGGGTCATATGAACGCATTCTTATTGTGTTATGAAGGGTTAGGTTCTAGGTGAGCATTCAATAGCTGTGATACAGGTGCGGTATGGACGAGATAAACCGCCTTGTTAGTTTCCCTGGAGTAGGGAATACATTATTGTAGGGGGGGGGGGAGGAGGTGGTATTTTTCATGCTTTCAGGAATATCTCACCGTTTAGGAGCATTAAAACGAAATAAAATGCACTTAGAACTATCTTTACTATATAAAACATGAACAGGGAGAGATTAAACACGCAATAGTGAGCTATGCAAATACAATGTAAGGAGATATGCTACATTATATATGCTAGTAATGAAATAGTTATACCTGAAACTATGTAGCGGGGCATATTAAGGAATGTGATGTAAAAGGGGGAGTTAAATCTAAATGAGCGGAATCAGGGACTAGGGTTCTCATTCTATCTGACGTTAGCGAGTAGGACCAGCCAAAAGTATATACAGTGTTAGGCCAGGTTTGATACATACTCCATTATCTACGGGAAATACTGTCTCTAGAGAAGCAGGTGCGAGTCAACAGTTACATTGCAGTCATGTATGCCAAGTTAGAGATAGACTTCTCAGTTGCTGCATATTATTTTAAGTGTAAGATTAGGGACTCATAGGAAAAGGTATACAGGATTGCTCGTATTACATAAAATATTAGCTTCAATGAGTCCAACATGCAGTAATAGGCTAAGTAACAGAGACACAGGGGGTAGTGAGGTAATGTTTAACATCTCAATAAGATGGCTATATTTAAGTTATAGAACATATTACGCTAGAAATTGTTAGGAAGTTTAAGCTGCCCAACCATCCTATACATATATGTTATTTTTATGGTCTTGAAGATCCTGTTAAGCTCTAGTAAGAGATGCCTATCTCTTGATATAATTAGGGAGCTGCAAGTTTTGATTGTAGTGTCTTCCTCGCTCACCAATAAAGCTATATATGAGTGTCTAAAGCAATTGAATCCTCTACTAACAATGCCTACCTGATTATAAAAAGATAGAAGTAACTCCAGTATTTCAGGCATGATGATCATTTAGGCATTCTAATTTGAACAGAGAGTAAGATTTAGGTTTTTCCACACACTTAGAAATCTTGCTGTCAAGACACGGGCCCTATGTCCTAACAACAAGCAAACACTCAACTTTCTCTCAATTATCTATATAACATTTTACAATGCCTATTGTATTAAGTGAGGAATCTGAGTTAAGATAACCTAAGCTGGAAAACAGTCTAATAAGGCATACTAATGGGCTGTAGGTAAATATATATGCAGGCATCAGAACATGTAAAACATATCATGAACATACATGTGTAGGAGATAATTGAATACAAAGCTTAGCAAGCATTTAAGCAGAACAAAACATATAGTGACCAATATCATTGTTATCAAACAGCAATGATGCCCTTATAAGTCTAGATATCAAGGATAAAACTGTGTAAAATACATTTGTGACAGTGTATATACAATATAGTATGCATTATAACAGCCTTTAAGAGTTATTAGTATTATAGAAGATCTTAGAGTTACCTGTTGAGAAGTATTTGGCTAGGACATAACTGGTGTGCAATAAAATACATGCTGCTTAAGAGGATCTATATATACATATTTAGCCCAGTTTAAGCAGGTCTAGGGTCAGCTTGAAGCAGACCTGAACAAGTAAAAAAGAGCCAGCTACAGAATCACGGACACCAGCTTCCTATACTAAACTGAAACCAATCCTTGACTCCCCTCTAGTGGAGACAAATGGTATAAACATCATGTCTTTGAATATTTAATTATCTATCTACAGACTGCCGTTTAAAATATTTGGCCAAATACCTCGTGTACCATTTAGGCAGTGTCATATTCTAGTTAGATAAGCATCATTGAGCTAGTTGATGCGATCATATGCAGCCAAGTAAGCTGTTACAGCCTCTTAATTATAAATAATAGCAATACCCATTAGGCAAGAAGGATTATAAGATAAAACATGTTTCACATAAGTCTGTTTTTGAGTCCGTTGCAAATGTGTCATTAATTAAAGAAGTAACTATGCCTAACCGACTCCTCTGCGCTCTAGAAGACTTTCTTCCAGGCTATGCCCCTGAGCGATTTGCATGTAGAGAATCTTCAACTTGTGCCTGTTTTTGTTATTCTCTAGCTGGAATTTAGTAGCTGCAATCTGACAGCTTGCCTTGTAGAATGTCCCTTGTCTAGGCACAGACGAAGCCAGGAGCTGACAGTCATTCAGCGGATGCTGAGGTTTTAGCTGGGATGTTCCACTCAACTCAGAAAGCATAGTCTCTGGTGTATTAGCCGCATGTTCTCCGCTGCCCAGAGCCTGTTCCCATGTGTCATGCCTGCAGAGTAGTACCTTTGTTAATGGAGGACATGTCCTCATTGCGTGTATTGCGGCCCTCTTGTGTCCCACTGTAAGGAAACGGTCCGCTGCATCCAACATCCAGGGGTAAGTGCCTGCAATGCCAAGGATATCTGAGTGGTCCGTGAGAGTTGTTTTACTAGCAGTGACCATTTGTTGCGTACACGGTGCCGTTGCTTCTGGGGGTGCAGTGTTAAGAATATTTAGAGAAGCGTGCTCTAGAGATTGCGCAGTAGTATGCAGGGGAGCTACCGCAAATGAATGTTCAAACACTGTTCGGCAGCTATCAAGAAAGCTGTATATCTCATCCATAATGCGATCCGGCATCTCTAAAGTTGTGCAGAGTAGTTAGTTTAAGGATAGGGCAACAGGTTTTAGGCAATCCCAGTCCTCACTCCAAACTCTGCAGAGGCCGCAAGATGGCTGCTCCTGGAATGTGTTTGCAGCGGCAAGTACCTTAAGGTCGTGAGGCCTCAGCAAGCATGTAGCCTTCTAGAAAATTAGTTGTGGAAGACCCCTAGATTTTCTGGTTCATATAAATGTTGAGATTTCTAAGCTGAGACGGTCGCTAATTTTGCAAATAGTTATATTATAGACAGAGCTGTGAAGATGCACGACTGCTCAGCTTCAGAGTTGGCTCCTCCCCCTCCACTGTAAAATTTTAGCTTGTAAGAATTCCCAAAAGGCTGACTCAAAATTATTAGGAGCATAAATGTTGCAAAGTGTAAAAATAGAGTTTGCCACTTTAATTTTCAAAATCAGAATTCTGCTTTCTGGATCAAGATATTTAGATATTACTTCATATGTTATGTTTTTCCCTAGTAAAATAGCCACCCCCCTCTTCCTACCTAAACTAGGTGTAAAAAAAATCTCCCTAACCCATGAGGTTTTCAACTTCAATGACTCTTCTGTGCTAAGATGAGTCTCCTGTATAAAGGCAATATCAGAGTTACACTTTCTCAGATGCGAAATAATCATTTTGCGCTTTATTGGGGTAGAAATACCTCTGACATTCCAAGAGGTTAAAACCAATTTTTTTACTTTAGACATTACATATCTTTATTGAGAAAGAAAGAGAAACAACAAAACAAAAGAAAAGGGGGGGGGAGCCCCGTCCTTCCTCTCCCTCCGCTCCATCCTTGAAACCTGGTAAAAATGAAGAGAGTATAGAATGTCTAAACCTAGAAAAAATATGTGGATTCTGATTGCTATCATCAGTAAAAAAATAATCAATTACCATTTATATTGGAACATATCAATCTATTTAGCACATTTTTCAGAATAAAATTTTTCTGCCTCGGCAGCTGTTTCAAAAAAAAATATCTGTGACCCTGAAATTCCACCTATATTACTGTGGCCGACAGTCCCTCTCTAATCAATCTACCACAAATTGGAGAAAGTTCTCTTCTTTTCATGGATGTTTCATATGCAAAATCTTGAAAGATCAACATTTTGGTTCCTTCTAAAAGAATAGGTGCGGTTTTGCGGGATGACTGTATGATTCTAATTTTATCCTGGTGGTTTAGATATTTCACTATTATAGGTCTGGGTCTAGAGTTATTGTCGTCTGCAGCAGGAAGTCTCCCAATTCTGTGAGCCCTTTCCACTACTAAAGGTAACATTCCTTGGGGTATGTTTAATAACTGAGGGAGAGTTTCAGCTGCAAATTTCAACAGGTCTGTATACTGACTGGATTCAGGAACCCCAATTATTCTCACATTATTCCTCCTGGAACGATTTTCTAGATCTTCGATTTTGTTCTTTAGCTCTATGACAGAGAATTTAGCTGTAATTTAGTGTTGTGAGAGACCGTGAGGTCTTCCAAATCTGATATTCTCTGTTCAGCTTCCTGAATTCTTGTTGTAAACTGCTTGACCTCATTAGATAGCGAATTCAGATCATGTTTTATCTCCAATCTAAGGGACTCAAATTTCGGATTTAAGGCTTCTAAGATGTTGCTTACTAGTGTTTGTGAATTTGTAATATCATAGGACTTTGTGATGGATCCCGCTTCAGGGTGTGACTCGACTAAGGTCTCTGATGCCATTTTGTTCTTCCTATCCCTGGGTCTGGAAGCCATGGCTGGTGAAGTGGATTTGTGTTGTGGTGAATTTAAATATCTATCCATGCGTGAGTAAAATAATAAAAAATAAAATAAAATAAAAGTGTGACGCGTGTGACGCTCTTAAAGTGAATTACTTGTGAGAGGGAGAAAAAAAAAAAAAAGGGGGAGGGGAGGGGGGTGAGAGTGAAGTGAGGTAGAGTGAGGAAATGTTCTATCGACTTAAGTGATAAAGGGGTGATCTAGAGTGCCACGGGTTCTCACTCCCAGACGATAGGAGACGATTCTTATGTCAATTGACCGCCGAAACACCTCTTGTTAGGATAAAGTCCCTAAAAATTCCACCACGGTTAAGAAAAGGAATTTGTACTAACTTAGTAGCCTCTGAGAAATCAGTATATCCTGGACTAGGTAAATAATATAGAGTTATCTTAGCTTATTAAGTCTCACAGGGTCTTTAAGCTTCAATTTAGGCTTAGGCTAAAAAGGTTCAGACCACTTTAAACTCTGTTAATTTAAAGCCTAGATCAGAATTAGCCGATCACTGTCAGGCTAAGAAAATTCGTATGTATATCTGTGACCCTTAATCCAGCAGATATCCATCAAGTAAGTGTCTAAATCATAGGCTTTAGTTTTCAAGCCGACCTCAGTTAGCAAAAAAAAATAAAAAATAAAAAATAACGATATGGGGCAATAAAGCAACAAAATTATAACAGGTATAGAATATTTATAGAATTCCCTATAACCTTTAGATAGGGTTTTTTTTTTGTTTTTTTTTTTGTTTTTCCCTTTTGCCCCTGTCTCCCAGGGTCTTACCAGACCGTTAAATCCAAAATTAAGATTAAGATACTGAGCACTATAAATAACACAGCTCTAGTGATCTACTGTAATATAATCAGATAGTACCAGTGGCTTTGATTAATTTAGTTGTCAGGTGTTTTGTGATTCTAATGTTCAATTTGAACACAAAAGTTGACAGATGAGATCTTAGGCTATACTACGAAAAAAAAAAAAAAAAAAAAAAAGGAACAATCTGCACTGATGAGTTCCGGAGGAGGTGCTTGTGCATAGGTTGTGCAGCGCAAGCTCCCGCTCTCCACAGACAATCCATTGGCGGTGTTTCTACGCGCCAGGTACCTCAACAACCGAGGGGAAGATCTGTAGCCGGCTTGGGATAAGCCCTAAGGAGCTCTGAGAGGGCTAAGAACCTGAAAGGCAGATACGGAACTCTGAGTGCATATACTTACGTCCTTCAGAGTCCTGAGTGAGATCTCCTGAGGACCTGCAGCGCCGGAGAGGTGAGTCCGGAACAACTAAAAGATTAACTCTTGTGCTTATGTGCTGAAAACGCCAAAGTATTTAAATACAGCAGTGGACTCTCCTCTTCTTCTATGTTCCCCGCTAAGGGAAAGCGCTAATAACTGAAGTGCCGTTATAAGCACTTATTGTATTGAGACTGCCTTTGGGTCCCCCTGAGTACTTTACAAATAAATCTGAACGGTCATACATTACGAGGCTTGGCCTGCATCAACCTTGATAAAATTACCTTATCGGCAGATTATGGATCAGATTGTTGTCTTTTACATGCGATTAGATTAATGAGGATTATCCAGTTTTTTCTTGTTTGCCCTGACTGTTAAAAATCGTTGGGGATACAGCCTGATGATTCTAACTAAATTAATCGATTGGGGTTATTGCATAATCTAACTTAGGACTCTGTATCAAGACTTAGTATCACTGGGGGAATTGTCTAAATTTAAATAGTAGTGTGTTCCTTGAACATGGACTTATGATTTATACTTTACAAATACATTTTTTTAATATAAAATACACTTCACTGTATTCTGTTATTTCAGAAGCACTTGACAACCATACTTCATAGGCACTTGACAACCATACAGCAAGATTACGAGTTTTGCGTTATGAGGGGTGCGGTGCTAACTTGCACATTGTCACCACTCACTTACCTACAGCGCTGGTATTACAGGTTTTTATAAACCCGGCGTTATTAGACAAGAAGTGAGCATAGAGCAAAATTGAGCTCCATACCACACTCCAATACCAGCGCTGCTTAAGTCAGCGGTGAGCTGGTTGTACGTGCTTGTGCACAAATTCCCCATAGACATCAATGGGGAGAGCCTAACACCTGCAAAAAAGAAGCGTAAAGCTCCGTAACGCAGCCCCATTGATTCCTATGGGGAAACTAAATTTATGTTTACACCCTAAAGAAGTCCTCAACGAAGCCGGGAGAAGTCTTCATCCAAGCTGGGAGAAGTGGTCTTCCAGATGGGCAGAAGTCTTCATCCAGGCAGCATCTTCTATCTTCATCCATCCGGCGCGGAGCGAGTCCATCTTCAAGACATCCAGTGTGGAGCATCCTCTTCTTACGTCGACTCCCGACGAATGAAGGTCCGTTTAAGTGACGTCATCCAAGATGGTGTCCCTTAGATTCTGATTGGCTGATAGAATTCTATCAGCCAATCGGAATTAAGGTTGAAAAAATCCTATTGGCTGATGCAATCACATTCTATTAGCTGTTCCAATCAGCCAATAGAATGCAAGCTCAATCCTATTGTCTGATTGGATCAGCCAATAGGATTGAAGCTCAATCCTATTTGTATTTAATTTAGTTAATTGTATTTAATTTAGGTAATTTATTTAATTGTAGTGTAAGGTTAGGTGTTAGTGTATGAAGTGTACCCATCAGACATCTGAATAGGAACGTATTACAAACATTGCCCACATTCATGAGACACCGGAAGGGGGCGGAGCCTATTTTTGGCACAAAAATCCTCAGACACCCATTGGTCACAACATCCTTTATAAGGGTGCATAATCCCTAAACAAATCAGTCTTGATAAAGGCCTAGAGCAAGGCCGAAACGCGTCGACTGATATTGGTAAGCTGCATTTCATTTAGATAATACTTATTTGAAGGTATCTGCACCATATTTGTTTTTGTTTTTTAGGTGGACATTATCATTGTTTTGGTTTGAACATTTGGTTCACTCCCGGTGGGCCCAGCATTTTCTCCATCTTCCCATCTTCACTACATCACAATTATTTTGGACACTTTTAACCACTATTTGATCCCACAGGATCTGGGTGACTATAGTTTGACATATATATTTTTTACATCACTTATTTTTGCATTCACAATTTTTGGATTTTCATCATTTTTTTCATCATTTTTTTCACTATTTTTTCACATCGTGGGTAGGATTAATTGACATTTATTTGGAATCGATTGACGTATATTTCTACATTTTTATTTCTACACTTTTTTACGTGTACACCACTTGTTCACATTGTTGTATATCTCTGAATTCTATGGCACTTCATATTTAGGAGGCTATTTTTTGTACTTACCATTGGTTTTACTTTGAACATCTGTTCTTACTCCGAACATTTGTTTTATTCATTTGTATTTTACTGTTATTTTATTGTAATTTTATTGTAATTTGATTGTAATCTTTCATGGATCCATGTATTGTATGAATTGTATGTATTAAGTTATTAAGTTTTTATATGTATAGGCAATAAATTAGGTTTTATTGCACATACTGCTACACCTATTTCCTTTGCCTCCGGTGGGTAGGCGCTTGGGGGTCCCTGTTCGTTTAGCTGTTAGTGTATGAAGGTTTAGGTTTTTTTATTACAGGTAAATTTGTATTTATTTTAGCTAGGTAGTTAGTAAATAGTTAATAACTATTTACTAACTATTCTACCTAGTTAACATAAATACAAACTTAGCTGTAAAATAAAAATAAAACCTAAGATAGCTACAATGTAACTATTAGTTATTTTACGGTTTATTTTATAGGTAGGTATTTAGTTTTAAATAGGAATTATTTAGGTAATGATAGGTTTTATTTAGATTTATTTTAATTATGTTAAAGTTAGGGGGGTGTTAGGGTTAGACTTAGGTTTAGGGGTTAATAAATTTAGTATAGTGGCGGCGATGTTGGGGGCCGCAGATTAGGGGTTAATAAATGTAGGTAGATTGCAGTGACATTGGGGGCGGGAGATTAGGGGTTAATAAATATAATGTAGGTGTCGGTGATGTTAGGGGCAGCAGATTATGGGTTAATAAGTATAATTTAGGTGCTGGCGATGTCTGGAGTGGCTGGAGTGGCAGATTAGGGGTTATTAAGGTGAATGCAGGTGTCTGCGATGTCGGGGGTGGCAGATTAGGGGTTAATAAGTGTAATATTAGGGGTGTTAAGACTCGGGTTAAAGTTAGGGGGTGTTAGGGTTAGACTTAGGTTTAGGGGTTAATAAATTTAGTATTGTGGCGACATTGGGGGCAGCAGATTAGGGGTTAATAACTGTAATGTAGGTTGCGGCGATGTTAGGGACAGCAGATTAGGGGTTATTAATATTTACTAGTGTTTGTGAGGCGGGAGTGCGGCAATTTAGGGGTTAATATGTTTATTCTAGTGGCGGCGATGTCTGTAGCGGCAGATTAGGGGTTAATAATTTTATTTTAGTGTTTGCGATGCGGGAGGGCCTCGGTTTAGGGGTTAGTAGGTAGTTTATGGGTGTTAATGTACTTTTTAACCCTTTAGTTATGAGTTTTATGCTACAGCTCTGTAGTGTAAAACTCATAACTACTGACTTTAGAATGCGTTACGAATCTTGCAGGATAGGCTGTACTGCTCACTTTTTGGCCTAAAAAAAAAAGCTTGTAATACCGGCGCTATGGAAGTCCAATTGAAAAAAGACTTTACGCAAATTGCGTAAGTTAATTTGCGGTACGGCCAAAAAGTGTGCAGGACAGCTGTACCTACAACACTCGTAATAGCAGCGGTAGTGAAAAAGCAGCGTTATGATCCTTAAAGCTGCTTATTTACTCATACCATATCAAAACTCGTAATCTAGCCAATAATTTGTACTTTTTTGCCTTCTACAATCTATTTTACAGAGGTGTACAAATATATGTTTTTTTCTACTTGTTTCTATTTTTCATATAGTTTGAACACATTTTTTTTATTGTAGTACTAATGCATACAAATAGTAAGTAGTAAACTATTGAGCTGCTCTATTGAATCAAAGTGTTGGAATACTTTTAGACACATGGTTAAGATACAACTTATTCACACAGGTTTGGTTATTATTCTGAATTTTATACAGATAATTGGATTTTCTCATTCATTTCAAGTTTATTATACTTTTTAACCACATGGAATTGAGAAATTTCCTGTTGACTCATCAAAGTATATACTCCTAGATTACAAGTTTTGGGCTATAGAGGATGAGAAACGATCGCAACAAAAGTTGCGTTATTTCACCCTCCATAGCGCTGCCATTACAAGTTTATGAAAAGCCGCCTTGTGCATGCGATATGGTGGCGATGAGCTCCATACCGCACAAAATCCAAGCACTGCTTTGATATGCTCGTGCACGCTTTCCCCATAGACATCAATGGGGAGAGAGTCTTTAAAAAAAAAACTAACTACCTGAGATTGCAGAATGAAAAGCTCCATAACGCAACCCCATTGATGTCTATGGGGAAAAAAGTTACGTTTAAACCTAACACCCTAACATAAACCCCACGTCTAAACACCACTAATCTGCTGCCAATCGACATTGCCGACATCTAAATAAATTAATTAACCCCTAATCTGCCGCTCCCAAGATTGCCGCCACTAGTAAAAGATATTAACCCCTATTCCCCTGCACCCCAACATCACCCACACTATAATAAAGTTATTAACCCCTGAACCTCTGGCCTACCACATCACTGCCACTAAATAAACCTATTAACCCCTAAACCGACAGCCCCCCACATCGCAAAAAAAGTAAATTAAACTATTAACCCCTAAACCTAACAACCCCTTAACTTTTAATTTAAATTACAAGATCCTTATCTTAAAATTGATAAAAACTTACCTGGGAACAGCCAATAGAATTTCAGTAGCTCTCATCCTATTGGCTGATTTAAACACCAATAGGATTTTAGTAGCTCTCATCCTATTGGCTGATTTAAATTTCAAAAATCAAATCAGCCAGTAGGAATGCAAGGGACGCCATTTTGAAAAGGCTCCCTTGCATTGAAGATTCAGTATACGGTGGCGACCGTATGAAGAGGATGCTCCACGCCGGATGTCTTTAGGATGAACCCACTCTGCTCCGCCGGGATGAAGATAGAAGATGCTGCCGGGAGTAAGATAGAAGATGCCGCCTGGATGAAGACACATTTCTTAAAAGAGCTAAATACCCTTTTCAGGGCAAGCAAAAGAGTTGAAAACCCTTTTAAGTCCAATCCCCATACAAATGCGCTTTTCAGGGCAATGGGTAGCTTAAGTTTTTGTTAGAGTTAGGTTTTTTATTTTGGGGGGTTGGTTGGGTGGTGGGTTTAACTGTTTGGGGGGTGTTTGTATTTTTTTTCAGGTAAAAGCTGATTTCTTTAGGGCAATTAAATATAAAGACAATGATATGAGTGCAATAGTCCCAAATTAATCAATCCACACTGTGTAGTTTCAAGTGTGCTACGTAGTTTCTACAAACTCAACTCCCCTTTCCAATATTCAGTATGTTGTTTACCAAGTAAATATATATATAATATTATTCTGGCTTACCGCTTCCTGAATTTCCAATCCTGTGCAGTGCTCGTGTCCTGGACTTTCTTTGTAGCTCTGAATGGTCCCGTAACTCCACGGAATGTAGACAATGGTCTACTGACCTGCTCTCGCTAGCTGCAGCGCGTGTAGCCACTTCCGTCCTCGGCATGCTCCAGGTGACGTCAGCGTTGGTGAGTGAGAAAAGCAACCGCGTTGTACAGCGGTCCCCAGCAATGAGAGCAAATCAACTGGATAAGTTCAAAGTAAGAGAAAAAATGCGATTTGCTACTAGAGTTTATATAAAACATCAATTTATTAGCATAGGTTTAAAATACAAGTTAGAAGCTTGCGGTACAAATGTGTGATTTGGCATAGCACTGTGGCTATGCCCTACAAAAGACCCTTTTAACGCTAGAGTTTTTTTTATTTTGGAGGGGCTTTTTTATTTTTATAGGGCTATTAGATTAGGTGTAATTGTTTTCGTAATTTAGTGTTTGTTATTTTTTGTAATTTAGAATTTTTTATGTTTTGTAATTGTAGATTTAATTTTTTTTTAGTAGTGTTAGATTTTTTTAATGTGTAATTTAATTTATTTAATTGATAGTCATTTTAAAATAGGGGTTAATAACTTTATTATAGTGGTGACGATGTTGGGGAACGTTGGAATAGGTGTTAATACATTTTTAAGTGGCGGTGATGTCGGGAGCGGCAGATTAGGGGTTAATAACTTCAATATAGTGTTTGCGATGTGGGAGGGCCTCGGTTTAGGGGTTAATAGGTAGTTTATGGATGTTAGTGTACTTTGTAACATTTTAGTTATGATTTTTGTGTAACAGTTTTGTGGTGCAAAACTCATAACTACTGGTCTCAGATTGCGGAATGGATCGTGTCGGTATAGGCTGGAACGCAAGCTTTTTAACCTCACCACAAAACTTGTAATGGCAGCGCTATGGAAATCCCATGCAAAAACATAATTTTTTGGAGTGCGGCACTGACGTTGCATTACAGGCTAAAATGCTTGCGGTACAGTTATACCGACAAGACTCGTAATGGCTGCGTTACTGTTTTAATGCTGAAATGGACATTTTTTCAGCGTTAAAACACGAACACAAAACTTAATCTAGGTGTTGGTGTTTTTTAATGTAATCTTTAGCTACATTACATTAAACCCATCCAATTTTACTGTTTTTCCCCCAGTGTTATAATAATTTAAAATCAAGCTGTTAGTGGGTTATTTTTGTGAAATTTATATAACAGAGTCTATAAATGCTTGTTCTATCCTTTTTCTTTTCCTATACATAAAAATAAAAAACATATTGGATTTTTATTTTTTCTTTATAACATACTTTAAACTGTAAATGGCTTAGTCAATGTTTTGTAGGTTTGTAGCATTTTTGTTAAATAAATAAAATAATTAAAACTTCCTGGGGATATATTTCCATTTGTAAATAATACAATAATTGCCCTATAAAACTTTTTTAACTACAGGATCTTTTCCAATCAGATAGAAGAGCTGGGGAATCTTTTTTTCAAGACATTTTGCAAGCTATTTTGAAAACTAATCCAACCAAGTAGAAATTCACCACAAAAATGGATCAATTCTAATATTTATGAAATTTGATATTGAAAAAATAGGATAAGACAATATTTTTTTTATTTTTTTATTAAAGTGGTTACAATCTTACACAGACAAGCTTGATAACTACTTGATCTCCATTTCCCCACAACTGCACCATTTATGACTGATAATGGCTCTCAATCACAGAAAAGAAAATCAATACATGTAAAAATATAACTACTCTCCAGATTGCCAAGCCAATCTCACTAATTGACTCATCCTTATTCTGCATACTCTCCTCTTCTGACCTTCTTTCTGCCTGCATGTCAGAACTGTTGATAACTTATTGTTTGATCTGTGAGTGTTGAGCGTTTACCAAGTGACTTTGGCTGTAGAATTTGATGTCTCAATTTTGTTGATAGTTAATAACTTGTGGTAGGGTGGATTGTGTTTACTAAAGTCAATGTCCATGTCCATGGATAGCTTTTACATGGGTGGCCGATGTTTTCTTATACGGCATTGGTGTTATTATTTACATTGTGTCATTGAAGTTTAAATTGGGAGCAAAAATAATAAAACAGCTGATAAACACAGTCAAAAAGACTGGAATCAAGCCCATGGTTTGCTAGTGGTTTGAAAGTAAATTTCCATCGCATATTCAACAGTGGTATTCCAAACAATCAGAAAACAACTTTTTGAGCAGCTTTTTGCTTTGAGGCCTGTTTTAATGTTGACCATTTTCACATGTTCAGTTCATATATTAATAGTCATAATAATATTCTGGTTTACTAAAAATGTAAAAATAGAACTCTTAAAATATGACACATATGCAAAATTAAAATATATGAATAAGATTGTTAAGTTAGTGTTTGGACATTTAAAAAAACAAAACAAACATTAGTTGTAAAAGTCCTCCTATATTTACCCATTCATATGTATATGGTTCACTATGTTTCTATAACAGGTTTTGCTCCACTCAATTACTGCTATTAGTTTTACCTACTCAATCTCACAGCCATGCTGTTTACACATCTAATCATACACATACATTTATGATTATTTTGCTTTGCTTTATTTAGTCCTCTTGATAACTATTAATGACTATTTTTTTCACAGAACAACCAATTACATTACTCACGTCATTATTAAACATAATCCCAAAGTACACATTTGCACCAAACCAGATTTCTCTTGTAGTTGGAAGAAAAACAATTTGAGACATATTCTGCATTGCTTAAAAAGACACAAATATTTATATCTGTCTTATTTTAACCCCTTAACGACCAAGGACGTGTCAGGTATGTCCTACAAAAAGCGTCCGTTAAGGACCAACTATGTGCCTGACATGTCCTCAGGTAATCTGAGCGCTGGAATGCAATCGAGATCACTTCCAGCTGCTCAAACAGTATTGCCTCGATGTTAAGACATCCTGCAATACTGTTCCTGACTGCCGGGCTTCATTTTGATTGCTCCCACAGAGCGATCACTTCTGGTTTTACTCCATGTGGAGCCCAGCAGTCAGGCAGAGCATCGAAAGCCATCGGGCAGGCTTCTGATGCTCTGACTGTGTGCTGAGTGTCTCAGTGGGTCGAGGTACTCAGTAAAATATAATGTTATAAAAAAATATATTTTTTAATAAAAAAGCCACATAAAGCCCCACATAAAGCTTTTCAGAGCCATTTAGCTAGTTTCAATTAATTTTTGTAAAAAAATTGTGAGACCCAAATGCCCTTTTCAGAGCCATTAACCCAGAGCTTGTCATTGATCACTATAAATCACTGGCACTAGCATATGAGCACTTTTTTGCTCTCTGTGCATTGTTTTAGAGGTTCATTTTTTTTGTAATTTTTTGTGAGACCCAAAGGCTCTTTTCAAAGCCATTTAGCTTTAGTTACTTTAAATTTAAATTGTGTGTTAATTTTTTTAGTAATTTTTTTCTCTGACAGATAAAAATAAATCATGTTACAGAGCATATATAGTGCTGAGGAGGTGTATGCCATCCTTGCGTCAGAGTCAGATGCCTCTATGTCTTACTCAGACCATAATAGTGACCCTGCCAGGTGCTCAGATACATCACTAGATACAGTGTCAATTGATAGTGATGTATCTGTGGCTGCTAGCCCCCCTGCCAGAAGGAGATGTGTTGCTCCAGCTGCCATTGCAACTGAGGAGTGGGTAGAACCTCATCGCGAGAGGCCAGATGTGACAAACTCTACCGTCACTGGGGCTTCTGGAGGGGGCTGTGGGCTAGCCTCCTGCCCACTGACTACAAACCCTGGAACTTGAAGAGATTCTGTATTTTGGGAGGCGGGTGCCCAGGGGATATTTGGAGTATCTTGATAAAATGAGGGTAATAGGACTATTAGAAATGTTAGGGGGAAGGGATTTTGTTGTGTCTCTTCCAGATTACATCTGGATGCCCCTCTCGCTATCCATAAAAACTTGTCCAGACTTTCAGGCACCAAACCAGAATTGCCTGCTCCAATCCCCCCTTCAAGACTCAGAGACTTATTGCAAGAGTTTATAATCAGCACAGACATTCCTATTGTTTAATCATATCTAGTCTAGCTGTTAAGTGTGAGCGCAGGGGTGGGGGATTGTATGTCCTATTCAACAGTTTTGAGTCATTCCTATTGTTTACATTCCTATTGTTTAATCTGAAGCATTGGTGGTTCCAGCTGTAAAGGAAGCTGAACAAGCAGACATATCCAGAGAGGATACCGAGAGGTCCATCACATTCCAGATATCCCACCCTTCACTGCAAATCCTAGCATCAATGTGGCTGTCACAGGATTTAGCCCCCAGCAATTTATGGAGGTGTTTCTGGTGATGATATATTGGGGAACATTGTCGCCCAAACTACTTTACATGCCCATCAATTCCATGCTGCAAAGCCTGGCACTTTTTTTTGCAAAGCAGCAAAAAATTCTGGGCATTGACTATGCTGATGGGCATCATAAAGAAACCCTCCAATCTGCTTCTACTGGAGCGGTAGCCCCATCTGCTCTACCCCCATTTTCTCCCAGTGTATGTCGAGGAAGAGGTATGAAATGAGCATCTCCAGTTTGACAGGCTGTATAAAATCCGCCCCCTGATTACCCACTTTTCTGCCAGGTTTACAGAGGCTTAAACACCTGGAAGGAATATATGTGTAGATGAATCCCTGATAAAGTGTAAGGGAATGCTGGGATTCAAGCAGTATATTCCTTCCAAACACTCCAGGTATGGAGTAAAGGTGTATAAGCTCTGTGAGAGCGAAACTGGGTATATACTCAGGCCTTCCGGGTGTACGAGGGAAAGGATATCCACCTTGACCTTCCAGGTTGCCCAGAACATATATGAACCATTGGCAAGATTGTATGGGACCTGATATTACCCCTGATGAACAAAGGGTACCACTTGTATTTAGATCATTTCTATACAAGTGTCCTTTTGTTCAAGATACTGTATTGTTTTGATACAGTAGCTTGTGGTAAAATTAGAAAGAACCACACAGGTTTCCCTGGACAACTTGCACTCACCCTGCTACAAAGGGGGGAGACCTGAGCTCTGCGCCAAGAGGAGCTGTTGGCAGTTAAGTACAGAGACAAGAAGGATGTGTACCTTCTAACCACATCCACAATGAGAGGACTCTGCAGGTCTCTGTACGTGGCAAAGCTGAGAGCACAAGGAAGCCAGTGTGCATCAACGATTATAACTGGCATATGTGTGGGGTTGATCTAGCAGCCCTACCTAATTATGCAGAAGACAAGAGCCTGGTACAAAAAGGTTGCAATTTACTTAATGCAGATTGCAACCCACAACACATTTTTGTTGTTCAAAAAAGCAAACCCCAGAATGCAACTGACTTTTTTACAGTTTCAGCTCCAGATCATTTTGGGGATTTTGTACCAAGATTCACTTGCTCCCCCGGCAGTGATGGGAGAGAGCAGAGTTTGGGCTACCCATTTTATTTTCAAAATCCCCCCTATTGCGGCAAAGCAGAATCCTCAACAAAAATGCAGAGTCTGTTCTAAGAGGGGGTAAAGAAAGGACACCACATTTTACTGTCCTGATTGCCCTGGACAGCCTGGACTCTGCACTGGGGACTGCTTCAAGCGGAATCACACACTGGTCCAATTTAAAATAAAAAATACATTTGCCATTATGGTTTTTTTTTTGGGGGGGGGGTGTTTGGATACGTTTACTGTTTCTGAGTTTTTTTGTCTTTTACTGTGATAGATTTTTACATTTCACTGTTCTATTTTTTATAAGTTCTAAAATTGGTGCTGTATTTTACCAAAACCCCTGTCAAACCTATGCATGGGGGCATGGGTGTTCTCAGGGGGTTTTGCAGACAACAACCTTGAGTTTTCTTGCAATAACTTACAATAGGCTCTCCTAAATCATAGTCAAAAAGCAATGTGTGTGTAAAAATGAAAATTGAAAAATTACCACCATACACTTTCTCCAATGTTTTTGCCTAAAACGTTTGCATCAAAGGTATCAAAGCACTCCATATACAATGCCTTGGGGTGTCAAAGTTTCAAATATATACACATTCATGGCAATAAATAAAACTGGGGTATGCGATAGGCCCCAAACTAAATATAGGCCTATCAGAAGAAATACTCTCACTTTCAACTCAAACTACAAGTCATACAATTGTAACTGAACCTTCCCAAAATCCTGGCAAACCCATGCATAGGGGTATGGGTGTACTCAAGAGGTCTTGCAGAAAACATCCTGGAGTGTTTCTTGCAATAACTTACAACAGGCTCTCCTAAATCATAGTCAAAAAGCAACGTGTTTGTAAAAATTAAAATTAAAAAATGAACACCAGTTGCATCAAAAGCACCAAAACACTCAATATACAATACATTGGGGTGTCAACTTTTCAAATATATGCACGTTCATGGCAAGAAAATAAATTGGAGTGTATAAAAAGGCCCCCAAAAAGAAGATAGGTGTTGAATATGAAAAAAAATCAAACACGTGTCAGACGTTTGGCATTCCACCCCCCAAACAAGCCAACAAACGTATGCATAGGTGGTATCACTGTACTCAGGAGATGTCGTTGAACAAATATTGGGGTTTTCTTTGACACTAACACATAACAGGAACTGAGAATCCATGCTTAAAGTACAATGTGTGTGAAAAATAACACAAAATTGCGCTCCACACTGCACTCCAATACCAGTCGCTGCTTAAGTGAGCAGTGAGCTGGTTAAATGTGCTCAGGCACGATTTCCCCATAGACATCAATGGGGAGAGCTGGCTGAGAAAAAGTCTAACACCTGCAAAAAAGCAGTGTAAAACTCAGTAACGCAGCCCTATTGATTCCTATGGGGAAACACATTTGATGTTTACACCTAACACCCTAACATGAACCCCTTGTCTAAACACCCCTAACCTTACACTTATTAAACCCTAATCTGCCGCCCCCGACATTGCCGACACCTACATTATACTTATTAACCCCTAATCTGCCGCTCCGGACATCGCCACCACTACAGGGAGTGCAGAATTATTAGGCAAGTTGTATTTTTGAGGATTAATTTTATTATTGAACAACAACCATGTTCTCAATGAACCCAAAAAAACTAATTAATATCAAAGCTGAATAGTTTTGGAAGTAGTTTTTAATTTGTTTTTAGTTATAGCTATTTTAGGGGGATATCTGTGTGTGCAGGTGACTATTACTGTGCATAATTATTAGGCAACTTAACAAAAAACAAATATATACTCATTTCAATTATTTATTTTTACCAGTGAAACCAATATAACATCTCAACATTCACAAATATACATTTCTGACATTCAAAAACAAAACAAAAACAAATCAGTGACCAATATAGCCACCTTTCTTTGCAAGGACACTCAAAAGCCTGCCATCCATGGATTCTGTCAGTGTTTTGATCTGTTCACCATCAACATTGCGTGCAGCAGCAACCACAGCCTCCCAGACATTGTTCAGAGAGGTGTACTGTTTTCCCTCCTTGTAAATCTCACATTTGATGATGGACCACAGGTTCTCAATGGGGTTCTGATCAGGTGAACAAGGAGGCCATGTCATTAGATTTTCTTCTTTTATACCCTGTCTTGCCAGCCACGCTGTGGAGTACTTGGACGCGTGTGATGGAGCATTGTCCTGCATGAAAATCATGTTTTTCTTGAAGGATGCAGACTTCTTCCTGTACCACTGCTTGAAGACGGTGTCTTCCAGAAACTGGCAGTAGGATTGGGAGTTGAGCTTGACTCCATCCTCAACCCGAAAAGGCCCCACAAGCTCATCTTTGATGATACCAGCCCAAACCAGTACTCCACCTCCACCTTGCTGGCGTCTGAGTCGGACTGGAGCTCTCTGCCCTTTACCAATCCAGCCACGGGCCCATCCATCTGGCCCATCAAGACTCACTCTCATTTCATCAGTCCATAAAACCTTAGAAAAATCAGTCTTGAGATATTTCTTGGCCCAGTCTTGACGTTTCAGCTTGTGTGTCTTGTTCAGTGGTGGTCGTCTTTCAGCCTTTCTTACCTTGGCCATGTCTCTGAGTATTGCACACCTTGTGCTTTTGGGCACTCCAGTGATGTTGCAGCTCTGAAATATGGCCAAACTGGTGGCAAGTGGCATCTTGGCAGCTGCACGCTTGACTTTTCTCAGTTCATGGGCAGTTATTTTGCGCCTTGGTTTTTCCACACGCTTCTTGCGACCCTGTTGACTATTTTGAATGAAACGCTTGATTGTTCGATGATCACGCTTCAGAAGCTTTGCAATTTTAAGAGTGCTGCATCCCTCTGCAAGATATCTCACTATTTTTGACTTTTCTGAGCCTGTCAAGTCCTTCTTTTGACCCATTTTGCCAAAGGAAAGGAAGTTGCCTAATAATTATGCACACCTGATATAGGGTGTTGATGTCATTAGACCACACCCCCTCCCATTACAGAGATGCACATCACCTAATATGCTTAATTGGTAGTAGGCTTTCAAGCCTATACAGCTTGGAGTAAAACAACATGCATAAAGAGGATGATGTGGTCAAAATACTCATTTGCCTAATAATTCTGCACTCCCTGTATAATAAACATATTAACCCCTAAACTGCCGCACTCCTGCATCGCTAACACTAGTTAAATATTATTAACCCCTAATCTGCCGCTCTGGACATCGCCGCCACCTACAATATACTTATTAACCCCTAATCTGCTGCCCCAACATTGACGACACCTACATTATATTTATTAACCCCTAATCTCCCTCCCCCAATGTTGCCGCAAACAACCTACATTTATTAACCCCTAATCTGCCTCCCCAATGTCGCCACCACTATTCTAAATTTATTAACCCCTAAACCTAAGTCTAACCCTAACACCCACTAACAAATATAATTTAAATAAATCTAAATAAAATTACTATCATTAACTAAATTATTCCTATTTAAAACTAAATACGTACCTATAAAATAAACCCTAAACTAGCTACAATATAACTAATAGTTACATTGTATCTAGCTTAGGGTTTATTTTTATTTTAGACGCAATTTTGTATTTATTTTAACTAGGTAGAATAGTTACTAAATATTTATTAACTATTTAAGAACTACCTAGCTACCTAGCTAAAATAAATTCAAATTTACCTGTAAAATGAAACCTAACACCTAACACTACACTACAATTAAATAAATTACCTAAATTAAATACAATTAAATAAATTAAATACAATTAACTAAATTACAAAAAAAACCCCACTAAATTACAGAAAATAAAAAACAAATTACAAGATCTTTAAACTAATTACACCTAATCTAATAGCCCTATCAAAATAAAAAAGCCCACCCAAAATAAAAAAAAAACCCTAGCCTAACCTAAACTACCAATAGCCCTTAAAAGGGCCTTTTGCGGGGCATTGCCCTTAAGAAATCAGCTCTTTTAACTGTAAAAAAAATACACACAACCACCCCAACAGTAAAACCCAGCACCCACACAACCAACCCCCAAATAAAACCCTAACTAAAAAAACCTAAGCTTCCCCATTGCCCTGAAAAGGGCATTTGGCTGGGCATTGCCCTTAAAAGGGCATTTAGCTCTATTGCGGCCCAAAGCCCTTACCTAAAAATAAAACCCTAAAATTAAACTAATTACACCGAATCTAAGAGCCCTATCAAAATAAAAAAGCCCACCCAAAAAAACCCCTAGCCTAAACTATCAATAGCCCTTAAAAGGGCCTTTTGCGGGGCATTGCCCCCAAGAAATCAGCTCTTTTACCTGTAAAAAAAAATACACACAACCCCCCAACAGTAAAACTCACCACCCACACAACCAACTCCCCAAATAAAACCCTAGCTAAAAAACCTAAGGTCCCCATTGCCCTGAAAAGGGCATTGCCCTTAAAAGGGCATTTAGCTCTATTGCAGCCCAAAGCCCTAACCTAAAAATAAAACCCACCCAATACACCCTTAAAAAATACTAACACTAACCCCCGAAGATCCACTTACCGGGAGAAGTCTTCATCCAAGAGGTAAGATGTCCTCAAGACGGGCAGAAATGGTCCTCCAGACGGGCATCTTCTATCTTCATCCTTCCGACACGGAGCGGGTCCATCTTCAAGACATCCGGTGCGGAGCATCCTCTTCCAACGACGACTACCCAATGAATGAAGGTACCTTTAAATGACGTCATCCAAGATGGCGTCCCTTAGGTTCCGATTGGCTGATAGAATTCTATCAGCCAATCGGAATTAAGGTTGAAAAAATCCTATTGGCTGATGCAATCAGCCAATAGGATTGAACTTCAATCTTATTGGCTGATCCAATCAGCCAATAGAATGTAAGCTCAATCCTATTGGCTGATTGCATCAGCCAATAGGATTTTTTCAACCTTAATTCTGATCGGCTGATAGAATTCTATCAGCCAATCGGAATCTAAGGGACACCATCTTGGATGACGTCATTTAAAGGTACCTTCATTCAGCAAGAAGACGTTGAGGTTAGGGCTTTGGGCTGCAATAGAGCTAAATGCCCTTTTAAGGGCAATGCCCTTTCCTGGGCAATGGGGACCTTAGGTTTTTTTAGCTAGGGTTTTATTTGGGGAGTTGGTTGTGTGGGTGGTGAGTTTTACTGTTGGGGGGTTGTGTGCATTTTTTTTTACAGATAAAAGAGCTGATTTCTTTGGGGGCAATGCCCCGCAAAAGGCCCTTTTAAGGGCTATTGATAGTTTAGGCTAGGGTTTTTTTGGGTGGGCTTTTTTATTTTGATAGGGCTCTTAGATTCGGTGTAATTAGTTTAAATATCTTGTAATTTGTTTTTTATTTTCTGTAATGTTTTTTTTTTAATTTAGATAATTGTATTTAATTTATTTAATTGTATTTAATTTAGGTAAGTTATTTAATTGTAGTGTAGTGTTAGGTGTTAGTGTAACTTAGGTTAGGGTTTATTTTACAGGTAAATTTGTATTTATTTTAACTAGGTAGTTATTAAATAGTTAATAACTATTTAGTAATTCTACTATTCTACCTAGTTAAAATAAATACAAACTTGCCTGTAAAATAAAAATAATCCCTAAGCTAGATACAATGTAACTATTAGTTATATTGTAGCTAGTTTAGGGTTTATTTTATAGGTAAGTATTTAGTTTTAAATAGGAATACTTTAGGTAATGATAGTAATTTTATGTAGATTTATTTAAATTATATTTAAGTTAGGGGGTGTTCGGGTTAGGGTGAGACTTAATACATTAAGAATAGTGGCGGCGATGTTGGGGGCAGCAGATTAGGGGTTTATAGGTATAATGTAGGTGGTGGCTATGTCCGGAGGGGCAGATTAGGGGTTAATAAGTATAATGTAGGTGGCGGCGATATTAGGGGCGGCAGATTAGGGGTTAATAATATTAATATTAATTAGTGTTTGCGAGGTGGGAGGGCGGCGGTTCAGGGGTTAATATGTTTATTCTAGTGGCGGCGATGTCTGGAGCATCAGATTAGGGGTTAATAATTTTATTTTAGTGTTTGTGATGCGGGAGGGCCTCGGTTTAGTGGTTAATAGGTCATTTCATGGGTGTTAGTGTACTTTTTTGCACTTTAGTTATGAGTTTTATGCTACAGCTTTGTAGCGTAAAACTCATAACTACTGACTTTAAAATGCGTTAGGAATCTTGGCGGTAGCGGGTGTACCGCTCACTTTTTGGCCTCCCAGGACAAACTCGTAATACCGGCGCTATGCAAGTCCCATAGAACAAAGACTATACGCAATTTACGTCAGTGGATTTGCGGTAAGGCCAAAAAAGTGTGCGGTACACCTATACCTGCAAGACTCATAATACCAGCGGGCATAAAAAAAGCAGCATTAGGACCTGATATTGATAACGCTGCTTTTTTACCTTAACGCAAAACTCGTAATAGATTGGTGGTAAAATGGTGGAATGAAAAGAGTCATAATACCCCAAGTTTAATACCTTAGGTTGTCTTCTTTTAAAAAATATATACATGTGAAGGGTTATTCAATCCTGACAGATATCAGTAACTACCGTAAATTTTGGAAAAAGAAATGGTTTGCTACTTGTACTTATTGCCCTATAACTTGCAAAAAAGGCAAAGAACATGTAATTATTGGGTATTTCTAAACTCAGGACAAAATTTAGAAACTATTTAGCATGGGTGTTTATTGGTGGTTGTAGATGTGTAACAGATTGTGGGGGTCAATTTTAGAAAACATTTGTTTTTACAATTTCTTCATCATATTTCATATATTTTTTTATAGTAAATTATATGATATGATGAAAATAATGGTATCTTTAGAAAGTTCATTTCATTGCGAGAACAAGGGTATATAATATGTGTGGGTACAGCAAATGAGTAAGAGGAAAATTACAGCTAAACACAAACACAGCAGAAATGTAAAAATAGCCCAGGTCCTTAACGGTAAGAAAATTTTAAAATGGTCTGGTCACTAAGGGGTTAAGGTCCATTCCTTCCAGTCAACATAATATCTAATATTTAATAAATTATCATTTTATTGTTCTGTCTTGGCTTCTATTTCTTATTTAATAGATATTATCCTATGAAGATATTTGGCTTTCAAGACGTTATTGTATGCAATATTATTATATAGAAAATTACAAATGTTCAGCAATATATTTAGTTAAAACAAATTTTAACAGAGCAATATAGAACAAATAATTATAAAATCAAAGCAAAGTAAATATTTATTACACGCATCTCATGAGATATTTATTTTCACAATTTTAATGATTTTTAAGCACTTTCAAAGACAGTTCTGTCTTGTTCTGGTTCTTAAAAAAAAAGCATTAAATTGATCAGCATTATCTAAATGTGCTCAATGTCTAATAGATTTGAATCATCCAAACAAAAAAAATGAATTACGTACTGCTAAGAAATTTTTATGGTAAATATGTAAAAAGTTAAAAGTTTTTTTATTTCATAGCTTTTTTAAGATTTGGATTCTCTGCAAATAGAAATAAAAACTATAGTAGGGGGACATAAAAGTCATTTTTCTATGAATCCACAAAAGGCTAAATCTGTCTATTCTGCAGATGAAAATAACTGTATCATCCTGGGAATGACACTGCCATTTGAAATGTTTTGACATTTGCATCACAAGCAAAGCACATTTAAAGAATATAATTTTGCCATTTTGACAAATGTGTTTATCCCCAGTGGGAGGTATTAATTCTTTTGATGTACAATCAATGGAAACAGTGGGAAAGCTGAAGAAATTGTGCCTTTGTTGAAGAAAAACATGTTATGATTTTGGAAAAAGCATAAACAATCCCCTGTATTTGGCATTATTACAGGGCATTTATATTTACAGGACATTTTCTTCAAATTTAAAATATGTTTAAATCTATAGAGACAAAAAGAACTAATTATTCAAAGTGTACTACATAACTAAGTGTAATTTACTTAAATGTAGCCAATTCAGTCTTGTGCTTGCCAGGTGTTCAAACCTGAAATCAACAAATGGAATTATTTTGAAACCCTAATTACACTTGTGATGTGATGGAACATATTGAAATTGAATATGATATATATATATATATATATATATATATATATATAGAGAGAGAGAGAGAGAGAGAGAGAGAGAGAGAGAGAGAGAGAGAGAGAGAGATGTCGCGAATAGTTCGCCGGCGAATAGTTCCCGGCGAACATAGCTTGTTCGCGTTCACCACGGCGGGCTAAAATATGCGATGTTCGGTCCTCCCCCTTTTCGTCATCATTGAGTAAACTTTGACCCTGTACCTCACAGTCAGCAGACACATTCCAGCCAATCAACAGCAAACCTCCCTCCCAGACCCTCCCACCTCCTGGACAGCATCCTTTTTAGATTCATTCGGAAGCTGCATTCTTAGTGAGAGGAGGGACAGTGTAGATGCTGCTGATTTAATAGGGAAATTGATAGCTAGGCTAGTGTATTCAGTGTCCACTACAGTCCTGAAGGACTCATCTGATCTCTGCTGTAAGGACAGCACCCCAAAAAGCCCTTTTTAGGGCTAGAACATCAGTCTGCTTTTTTTTTCTGTGTAATCTAATTGCAGTTGCCTGCCTGCTAGCGTTTGTGTCAGGCTCACAGCGTATACTGTGCCCACTTGCCCAGTGCCACCACTCATATCTGTTGTAACAGTAGTGTACATTTAAAAAAATAAAAACACTTTTTTGACTGTGAAATAATAGCAGTCAGTTTCCTTCACACGTGTGCGTTTCAGGGCCTGCCAGGGCACAGTGTCACACCAGTGCAACTCATATCTGGTGTAACAGTAGTGTACATTTAAAAAAAAAAAAAAAAAAAACACTTTTTTGACTGTGAAATAATAGCAGTCAGTTTCCTTCACACGTGTGCGTTTCAGGGCCTGCCAGGGCACAGTGTCACACCAGCGCAACTCATATCTGGTGTAACAGTAGTGTACATTAACCCCTTAATGACCGCAGCACTTTTCCATTTTCTGTCCGTTTGGGACCAGGGCTATTTTAACACTTCTGTGGTGTTTGTGTTTAGCTGTAATTTTCCTCTTACTCGTTTACTGTACCCACACATATTATATACAGTTTTTCTCGCCATTAAATGGACTTTCTAAATATATCATTATTTTCATCATATCCTATAATTTACTATAAAAAAATTATAAAATATGAGGAAAAAATGGAATAAAACACACTTTTTATAACTTTGACCCCCAAAATCTGTTACTCATCTACAACCACCAAAAAACACCCATGCTAAATAGTTTCTAAATTTTGTCCTGAGTTTATAAATACCCAATGTTTACATGTTCTTTGCTTTTTTTGCAAGTTATAGGGCCATAAATACAAGTAGCACTTTGCTATTTCCAAACCATTTTTTTTTTCTAAATTAGCGCTAGTTACATTGGAACACTGATATCTGTCAGGAATCCCTGAATAGCCATAGACATGTATATATTTTTTTTTAGAAGACATCCCAAAGTATTGATCTAGGCGCATTTTGGTATATTTCATGCCACCATTTCACCACCAAATGCGATCAAATAAAAAAAATTGTTCACTTTTTCACAATTTTTTTCACAAACCTTAGGTTTCTCACTGAAATTATTTACAAATAGCTTGTGCAATTATGGCATAAATGGTTGTACATTTTTCTCTGGGATCCCCTTTGTTCATAAATAGCAGACATATATGGCTTTGATGTTGCTTTTTGATAATTAGAAGGCCGCTAAATGCCACTGTGCACCACACGTGTATTATGTCCAGCAGTGAAGGGGTTAATTAGGGAGCATGTAGGGAGCTTTTTGGGGTAATTTTAGCTTTAGTAAAGTGTAGTAGACAACCCAAAATATTGATCTAGGCCCATCTTGGTATATTTCATGCCACCATTTCACCGCCAAATGCGATCAATAAAAAAAAAGTTACATTTTTCCAAATTTTAGGTTTCTCACTGAAATCATTTACAAACATTTTGTGCAATTATGGCACAAATGGTTGTAAATGCTTCTCTGGGATACCCTTTTTTCAGAAATAGCAGACATATATGGCTTTGGCATTGCTTTTTGGTAATTAGAAGGCCGCTAAATGCTGCTGCGCACCACACGTGTATTATGCTCAGCAGTGCAGGGGTTAATTAGGCAGCTTGTAGGGAGCTTGAAGGGTTAATTTTAGCTTTAGTGTAGTGTAGTAGACAACCCCAAGTATTGATCTTGGCCCATTTTGGTATATTTCCTGCCACCATTTCACCGCCAAATGCGATCAAATTAAAAAAAATAGTCAACTTTTTCACAAACTTTAGGTTTCTCACTGAAATTATTTACAAACAGCTTGTGCAATTATGGCACAAATGGTTGTAAATGCTTCTCTGGGATCCCCTTTGTTCAGAAATAGCAGACATATATGGCTTTGGCGTTGCTTTTTGGTAGTTAGAAGGCCACTAACTGCAACTGCGCACAACACATGAATTATGCCCAGCAGTGAAGGGGTTAATTAGGTAGCTTTTAGGGAGCTTGCAGGGTTAATTTTAGCTTTAGTGTAGAGATCAGCTTCCCACCTGACACATCAGACCCCCTGATCCCTCCCAAAGAGCGCTCTTCCCTCCCCCACCCCACAATTGTCCCCGCCATCTTAAGTACTGGCAGAAAGTTTGCCAGTACTAAAATAAAAGGTATCTATTTTTTTTATGTATATATTTTTAGCATATTTACATATGCTGTTGTGTAGGATCCCCCCTTAGCCCCCAACCTCCCTGATCCCCCCCCCCCCAAAACAGCTGCCTTATTGGGGGCCATATTGGGTACTGGCAGCTGTCTGCCAGTACCCAGTTTACAAATAAAATGTTTTTTTTTTTATTTTTATTTCATTTTTCTGTAGTGTAGCTTCCCCCCCCAAGACCAATCCCCCACCCGCTCCCAGATCACTTAGATTTCCAAGTACTAAATATTTTGCACCCCTTTCTCCCACTTATAAAAAAAATTTTTCCTGTAGTGTAGCGATTCCCACCCGCTTCCTCCCCGTGCACCCGCCCACCCACCTCCTCCCGTGCACGCGCGCGAGCCCCCGGTGATCCCGCGCCCGATCCTGCCCCCCTCTCTGACAAGGACCGCATCGATGGCCGCCCACCCGCCTCCCACTTCAGCTCCCACCCACCAATGAATGCTGCAATTGATGCCCGGTGCAGAGAGGGCCACAGAGTGGCTCTCTCTGCACCGGAGGGGTAAAATTTGTTATTGCAGGATGCCTCGATATCGAGGCATCCTGCAATAACTGGAAAGCAGCTGGAAGCGATCAGGTACGGTATACGTCCTCAGGCCTTAACTGTATTTTTTCTGAGGACGTATGGCTTACGTTCTCGGTCATTAAGGGGTTAAAAAAAAAACTAGAAATTTGACTGTGAAATAAGAGCAGTCAGTTTCCTTCACACGTGTGCGTTTCAGGACCTGCCAGGGCAAAGTGTCACACCAGTGCAACTCATATCTGGTGTAACAGTAGTGTACATTTAAAAAAAAAAAAATGTTTTGACTGTAATAGATTGAATAGCAGTTAGTTGTCTGCAAGCGTGTGTGTCAGGCCTACAGCGTCTACTCTGCAAACTTCTGCCAGTGCACAGTGCCACTCATATCTGTTGTTACAGTAGCTTGCACGCATAGAACCACTAATCGAAAAAAAAATGACAGGCAGAGGCAGGCCACCCCGCAGGGGTCATCGTGGTCATGGTGCTGTGATTCCCTTTGGTCCTAGAATAATGCAGTGTGGTGCGTTAAACGGGGAGTTTGGTCTGTCACTGTGAAGCGGGCGTAACCCTTACACTACCTGATCGATACAACATCATACCTGATGTTTTAAAGCACGTTATTCCAAACAATTTAGGAATGTTAGGTGATTTATGCCCTTTATGGATTAAAACCAGACTCTGCATCAACTATGTAATTTTCCATGGGAGTTTTGCCATGGATCCCCCTCCGGCATGCCACAGTCCAGGTGTTAGTCCCCTTGAAACAACTTTTCCATCACTATTGTGGCCAGAAAGAGTCCCTGTGGGTTTTAAAATTCGCCTGCCCATTGAAGTCTATGGCTGTTCGCCCGGTTCGCCCTTCGCGAACATTTGCGGAAGTTCGCATTCGCCGAACAGAAAATTTTATGTTTGCGACATCACT
Source organism: Bombina bombina (assembly GCF_027579735.1). Taxonomy (NCBI): domain Eukaryota; kingdom Metazoa; phylum Chordata; class Amphibia; order Anura; family Bombinatoridae; genus Bombina; species Bombina bombina. Next base: position 748,235,732 of record NC_069501.1, on the reverse strand, counting down.
ATATATATATATATATATATATATATATATTTTTTTTTTATATAATAACAACAATAAACCATCTATAATAACAAACAATACTACCACTAGCACCCTGGTAGATGATTGGAAGGTGAGAGTGCACATCCTGCAATATTTGTACATAGAGACATCACGTCGCAGGTGGCCAGGGTTATCTCTCCCTTGACTTTTAGGTTATCTAATAGTTGTAGGACTTGTGTAGAGTCTTTAAGGAACGATGGCAGTTGCCTTACATATTTCTGAAGAAACCTGTCTATATATTGTGACAAGTTAGATGTTAATGATTGTATGCCTGAGATTATTGGACGGCCGGGTTTTTTTTTAAATCTTTGTGTATCTTAGGCAAGAAATAAAAGATCGGAATCTTAGGAAATTCTGGATTGAGATAATTATATTCTTTTGTGTTTAAAATTCATTTTGTCTTTGCTGTTTCTAAATGCATTTTTAAAAGAATTAAATCTGCTCTTGTGGGATCTCTTTTTAATTCTTTATAGGTGGTTGTATCTTTTAAGAGTCTTTCAGCTTCTTGTATATAGTATTTTCTATCCATTATTACAATCCAAACAGGAGAGACATTCCCTATTAGGGACACAATAAGATGTACTGATAAAGGGATTATTTATTTGATACAGTGCAGTTGTAAAAAACAATATTTAGGAGAGATCTCAAGGACATTAAGGGAAAGAATAAGAGAACACTTATGTATAAATGAAAAAGGGAATATGGATACACACCTATACAAATACTTCAGAGAAATTCACAATAATAGATTAAAGGATCTATCTTTTTGGGGGATAGTAAAAGTAAAACCTGATTGGAGAGGGGAGAATTTTGAGACAAAGTTGCTTAAAAAAGAGGCCAAATTAATATATAATATGAAGACCTTGCACCCCCTGGGCTTAAACTCCGAACTAGACATTACCCCTTTTATGTATGAATGAGAGGTATATTATCTTTTTTAACTAACTTTTTTAACTAACTTTTTTAACCACCTCTATTAACCTCAAAATATGGGATTATTTATTTATATGTTTTTTGTTAGAATAGAAATGCTGTTTTTTAATTATGCATAGAATTTTCTATGTACTTTGAACTCTTTTAACCACATTGATTAACCTCAAAACATGTGAATATGTACATATGTGTTAGAATAAAAATGCTTGAATCAGACTGAAGGTTAAATGGTATATACCACCTTAATAACAAGTCATGAACTGAGACACACCCATATTCTCTAGTGACCAATGAAACACTACAGGAGGGGTATATAAGAGGACATACACAAACAGGCAACACTTCTTGAAAAATCCCCAAGCAAGGGGAGAAACGCGTTGAAGTTGTTCACCAATTCACTATCTACTATCTATTGCCTGCTGTCTACAACTGTCTACAACTGAAGACTATTAGCAACTTGAACGTAAGACCAAAAATACTGTATTCTCTAAAGCAGAGAAAAAGAAGTGGTCTGTACTAGGTGCGGATATCGGCAAAAGAGAAAGCCGTAATATCTAAGCATACTACAGGAGTCAAGTTGCTATCCACTTGAGAGAACTGCGGATATCTATTCCCGACTTTTTTATACTTATAAAGTCCCTTTTACAGATGTGAATCGATACGTCAGCCGCAGCATTGAGAAACCAGCTGATCTATCGAACAGTGTGAGTAACAGCTGATCAAAAAAGCTACGTCACCAGCACACACGAGCCAGAACTACTACGGCTGCATCGAGTGAGCTGCATCAGATCCCCAACTCCAAGTACAGGCTTTTTAATAATAAGACCTGAATATCTTAATAACCCACTATCACTTGCAGCAGTGATCCTGCAACAGGCCGATAAATATTTAAAAGGTACCACTCTCATATGCGGCTCAAGATTGATCCTATACTCTTATGAGCAAGATCATCGGCATATGGGAGTTTATTCTTCTATAAAGACAGTGAGCCGTGCTCTATGAATTGTTCCCCTGCGCAACTTGCTATTTACTGTTTTTAGCTACTGATATATATTGCTTAACCATTATTACCATTTATTTATTGTTAATTATATTTAGTCCCAATTAATTATTTATATTAATTTAGATACTCAATATTAATTTGGATACTCATGTTTTTTTTTCGGCAGTTAGACTCACTAATTTTGAGGTTTTAGGCATGTACCCATAAATTTTTAAGGTTTATTAAGTATTAGCACCATTCCCAAATAGATGCTTGTTTTTAGGTTACCTTATTTTCTAATATTTTAGGTTCATTCTTTCATTAGATACTAATACACTTCATAGATATCTCCTTTACATATATAAACACCCCTCTTCTGTAATTTGTTTCATTCGAGCTCATCTTTAGAGGTTAGGTGTATTCCCTATATTTAGGGAGCAACGTTCAGATTATTTATACAGTGTTTATTTATTTATCTTTATGCTTTTATGATATATGAATTGATTTAATGTATGCTTTTATGTATTTATGAACTATTAAATTATTTATTCTTATAGACTATTTTATATATATAACCTTTGAGATCAAGGGGGGTAGTTATCAACGTGTCTATTTTACCTGTCTTCGCCAGCCCAATACGCCCGCCTAAGCTCGCCTCACATCGCCGCCGCGGACCTGCAAAAATTCGCCTAAGTTATCAAAAAAGCTGTCAAAAAGCCACGCACCAAGTACGGGGCGATGAGCAGTGGACTGTGAGAGTTATCACTCATCCGATCTCACTGCTCTTCGGCTTTTTTACAGCTTTCTTGCTAGCCTGTCACTAAGCACCCACACTAAACTACACTGTTCTACCCCCCCTATACCAGCGCCCCCGGAGACCCCGCAACTCAATAAAGTTAGTAACCCCTAAACCGCCGCTGCTAGACCCCGCCGCAACTCTTATAAATGTATTAACCCCTAAACCGCCGCTACCGGACACATCCGCAACCTACATTATACCTAGTAACCCCTATCCTGCCCCCCCTATACCGTCGTCCTCTATAATAAAGTTATTAACCCCTATCCTGCTGATCCTGCACCTCGCCGCAACTAAATAAATAGTTTAACCCCTAAACCGCCGCTCCCTGACCCCGCCGCAACTATAATATATGTATTAACCCCTAAACCGCCGCTCCCGGACCCTGCCGCAACCTATATTACATTTATTAACCCCTATCCTGCCCCCCCTACACTGTCGCCACCTATAATACATTTATTAACCCCTATCCTGCCCCCCACTACACCGCCGCCACTGTAATAAAATTATTAACCCCTAAACCTAAGTCTAACACTAACCCTAACACCCCCCTAACTTAAATATTAATTAAATAAATCTAAATAATATTTCTATTATGAACTATATGAATCCTATTTAAAACTAAATACTTACCTATAAAATAAACCCTAATATAGCTACAATATAAATAATAATTATATTGTAGCTATGTTAGGATTTATTTTTATTTTACAGGTAACTTTCAATTTATTTTAACTAGGTACAATAGCTATTAAATAGTTATTAACTATTTAATAGCTTACCTAGCTAAAATAAAGAGACATTTACCTGTAAAATAAAAACTAACCTAAGTTACAATTACACCTAACACTACACTATACTTAAATAAATTATTCCTATTTAAAACTAAATACTTACCTGTAAAATAAACCCTAAGATAGCTACAATGTAATTAATAATTACATTGTAGCTATCTTAGGATTTATATTTATTTTACAGGCAACTTTGTATTTATTTTAGCTAGTTAGAATAGTTATTAAATAGTTATTAACTATTTAATAACTACCTAGCTAAAAGAAATACAAAATTACCTGTAAAATAAATCCTAACCTAAGTTACAATTAAACCTAACTCTGCACTATCATTAAATAAATTAAAGGGACAGTCAAGGCCCAAAAAAACTTTTATTTTTCAAATAGGGCATGTAATTTTAAACAACTTTCCAATTTACTTTTATCAACAATTTTGCTTTGTTCTCTTGGTATTCTAGTTGAGAGCAAACCTAGAAAGGCTCATATGATAATTTCTAAGCCCTTGAAGGCCGCCTCTAATCACATGCTTTTGTATTTGCTTTTCACAGCAGGGGAGAGTAGTTCAGGTAAACCATATAGATAGCATTGTGATCACGCCCGTGAGTTGTGGCAGACACTGCACTAATTGGCTAAACTGCAAGTCAATAGATAATAACTAAAAGTCATGTGATTAGGGGCGGTCAGAAGATGCTTAGATACAAGTTAGTCACAGAAGTAAAAAGTCTATTTCTATAACAGTGTTGGTTATGCAAAACTGGGGAATGGGTAATAAAGGGATTATCTATCTTTTTAAACAACAAAAATTCTGGTGTTAACTGTCCCTTTAAATAAATTAAATACAAATAACTACAATTAAATACAATTACATAAACTAACTAAAGTACAAAAAATAAAAAAAGCTAAGTTACAAAAAAAATAAAAAAATAGGTTACAAACATTTAAAAAATATTACAACTATTTTAAGCTAATTACACTTAATCTAAGCCCCCTAATAAAATAACAAAGCCCCCCAAAATAAAAAAATTCCCTACCCAAATTCTACATTAAAAAAGTTCAAAGCTCTTTTACCTTATCAGCCCTTAAAAGGGCCTTTTGTGGGGCATGCTCTTTTGCCTGTAAAAGAAAAATACAACCCCCCAACATTAAAACCCACCACCCACATACCCCTAATCTAACCCAAACCCCCCTTAAAATAACCTAACACTAATCCCCTGAAGATCATCCTACCTTTAGTCGTCTTCACTCAGCTGAGCCACCGATGGAACTGAAGAGGAGATCCGGAGCAGCAGAAGTGATCCTCCAAGGGGCGCTGAAGAAATCTTCCATCCGATGAAGTGATCCTCCAGGCGGCGCTGAAGAAGTCTTCTATCCGGGCGATGTCATCTTCCAAGTGGCGCTGAAGAAGTCTTCTATCCGGGCGATGTCATCTTCCAAGCGGGGTCTTCAATCTTCAATCTTCATCCCGCCGACGCGGAACATCCTTCTTTCCCGACGGACTACAGACGAATGAAGGCTCCTTTAAGAGACGTCATCCAAGATGGCGTCCCTTCAATTCCGATTGGCTGATAGGATTCTATCAGCCAATCGGAATTAAGGTAGGAAAAATCTGATTGGCTGATTGAATCAGCCAATCAGATTGAAGTTCAATCCGATTGGCTGATCCAATCAGCCAATCAGATTGAGCTCGCATTCTATTGTAGCTATATTAGGGTTTATTTTATAGGTAAGTATTTAGTTTTAAATAGGATTAATTTAGTTCATAATAGAAATATTATTTAGATATATTTAATTAATATTTAAGTTAAGGGGCTGTTAAGGTTAGTGTTAGACTTAGGTTTAGGGGTTAATAATTTTATTACAGTGGCGGCGGTGTAGTGGGGGGCAGGATAGGGGTTAATAAATGTATTATAGGTGGCGACGGTGTAGGGGGGCAGATTAGGGGTTAATAAATTTAATATAGGTTGCGGCAGGGTCCGGGAGCGGCGGTTTAGGGGTTAATACATTTATTATAGTTGTGGCGGGGTCAGGGAGCGGCGGTTTAGGGGTTAATATGTATAGAGTAGCTTGCGGTGGGCTCCGGGAGCGGCGGTTTAGGGGTTAACATATTTATTATAGTGGCGGTGGGCTCCGGGAGCGGCGGTTTAGGGGTAATAACTTTATTTAGTTGCGGCGGTGTAGGGGGGGACAGCTTAGGGGTGTTTAGACTCGGGGTACATGTTAGGGTGTTAGGTGTAGACATTTCCCATAGGAATCAATGGGATGTCTGTCAGCAGCGAACTTGTACTTTCGCTATGGTCAGACTCCCATTGATTCCTATGGGATCCGCCCCCTCCGTAAAAGTGCCGAGCGTACCTGCTAGTTTTTTGATAACTAGCAAAACTAGTCAGATTGTGCCGCACTTGTGTGCGGAACATCTGGAGTGACGTAAGAATCGATCTGTGTCAGACTGAGTCCGGCGGATCGAAGCTTATGTCACAAAATTCTACTTTTGCCAGTCTCTAGCCTTTGATAACTAAGGTGAATCAGCCTCGCCACAAATACGCTGCGGAATTCCAGCGTATTTGAGGTTGACGGCTTGATAACTAGGCCCCTATCTCATTTATTTATAGATCACTATACCTTAGCTTTTAGCGCCAATACCTTCCTGTCTATTCAGCCTCTGCGAAAAGTCAGGCCATGGGTTGTCCCAATGTTCCTTTCTTTACTACCATTCGAATTGCAGTTTGATGGTTAGCGAATCTTGTTCTTGCATCTTCTATATATCTTTAGTCTTCCTGATGTAGAAGAGGCCACAGGAACATTTGAGGAGATAAATTATGTGCTTAGTCGTTCATGTAACAAAATACTTGATTTTAACCTATTAGCATGCTATTACATGTTGTACAGCTAAAACATCTGAAACATCCTTTTTTATATTTCCCCCATGATAGTTGTTCTTCTGATTTATACATATCTGTCTTAACAAGGATGTCTCTCAAATTTCTGCCTCACTTGTAGGCTACCCAGGCTGGACCCCGCTTTCTGAAGGGCAATGTAGAATCTGTTGTATTCAAGTGCAATTCTCTACAGATTCTTCCAGTAGTATCCCTTTTATCAGGAGAGTATCTTGTCACAAAAGACATGCAAGGGTCTTTTCAAAATATGCTTCCTCTCTCAATTTCTGCAATAGCTTTTGTTTATGTCCATGTTTCAAAAACTGTAACATCATCTCATCAAGCTTGATTTCACATTTCACTAGATCAATATTCCCGATTGCGCTTTAGGTGTATTACAGATAAATGCTGGGTGGGTGGGTGACAGCTGGTGGCATGAAGGAAAGAACTTCTCTCTATCGCTTTGCGGAACAAAGTTGTATATAGGCCATCAGGTATTTAAAAAACTCTCACAACAAGGAAATCTATTGTAAGGTCACTAGCAGCATATTTAAATCCTATGTTGTCCGGGAAAAATAGCTAAAATGATACACCCATCCAGAAAGAGACCACATCAGAACACATCATCTATATATCAACAGTAGAATGTAATAGATGTTAACTCATAGACTTTTACAATTTCTGTTTCATACTCAATCATAAATAAATTGGCAGATGCTGGTGCTATATTTAACCCAATCACTGTCCTGGACATCTGGAGGTAGTAGCATTTCTCAAACCTGAAATAGTTCTTTAGACAATGTTATAGCAAAACAAGTAGCATCTCTGTGGTTGGTCCCAAATATGGAGTCCTCTTTAGATAAGTGGCTATTGCTGACATCCATGAGGCATGATTAGTTACTTTATACTAGAGACATCCATAGTGACCAATAAATAAGTGCTCCTGATGTCAGTATGTTCCAAGATCAATTTAATGAATGCTGAGAAGTCTCTTATGTAGGATCACATTTTTCTCACCACTGTTTGCAAGTAAAAACCAACACATGTGCCAGAGGTTGTAGCATTTACCCTCTAGATGAGACAATGGGGTAGATTTAACAAGGGATGCATCCAGAAACAGCAGTTATGAAGCAGCGGTCTAAAGACCGCTGCTCCATAACTGGTCCACCTGATCTGAGGCTGTGGACATAAATCTGCCCGATTGTATATGATCGGCCATGAATCTGCAGGGGGTGGCATTGCACAAGCAGTTCACAAGAACTGCTTGTGCAATGATAAATGCCAACAGCGTATGCTGTCGGCATTTATTGATGTGCGGCGGACATGATACACTATGTCGTATCAATTCCATCCACACTTTATTAAACTGCCCCAATAAGTCTATCATGGAGAATGGACTAATCTTTGTGGATCTTCAGAAGCGTGTATAAGATTGAGGCAGATTGGATAATCCCTCTAAAGAAATCCATATTCATCTTTAGTTATATGTTCACTCTTTAATAAACAGGAGAATAAATCATGCACCTTCTTCTCGAATGATATTGTAGGATCATTGGAAAGGAGTTGATATTTCATCCATCAGCTGGTTCAAAATATCACCTCTATATAGATGTAATCTATTAAAACACTGCTACCTTTATCTCCAGGGTGAATCCTGATGGAGCCAATTATTCATCCCTTAATAGTTTGTCACACTTCCTTTTTTTTTTTTCTCATCCTGTATCTGCTGTGTCGCCAAGCATGTGTAGGTAATAATGGAAGGATTAGTGGAAGCAAGATTGAAGGAGCTCTTCATTTTAAAGAAGACTTTTAAAATGAAGATCTCCTTTGATCACTGCTCGACTTATCCATCCAAGTATTTTAATTCTCCTCTAAACAAGGGAAATGGCAACCCCAGATGATTGTTTCAGTCTCTTTTGGGCCTCATCAGTGAAGTGCAGCCGTATCCCTCTTTTGGGCAAGGAGTACAAATCTGGTTTCCCCCATATAGAGAAACATGTGTTGTTTGAAGCGTTCAACTTATTTGATTATGGGGATTCAGGAGTGACAACCTGAATTAAGGTATACTCGTTACACTATTGTTTATTTTATATATTTGTTTACACATTATTATTATTATCGGTTATTTGTAGAGCGCCAACAGATTCTGCAGCGCTGTAAACAGAGGGTAGTACAACAAAACAATTAAAGGGATCAGATTGGTAGAGGGCCCTGCCAAGAGTTGCACTGTTGTAATTAGCTCTTAAGAAGGTCATCTACAAACAGCTGGACTTAAGGGGGTTTAGGGGATAGCAATGGAGGAGTGGAACTGGTATAAAGTAAGGTTAGCATAGGTTGTATGCATCCCTGAACAGTAGAGTCTTTAGGGAGCGCTTCAAGCTGTTAAAACTAGGGGAGAGTCTTGTGGGGCGAGGCAGAGAGTTCCACAAGATGGGAGCAATTCTGGAGAAGTCCTGTAAATGGGAGTACGATGAGGTAACCAGAGAGGAGGAGAGTAGGAGGTCATGAGCAGAGCGAAGGGGACGGGAGGGAGAGTATCTGGAGAAAAGGTCTGAGATATAGGGGGGGAGCAGTGCAGTTGAGGGCTTTGTATGTCAGAGAGAATTTTGTGTTTTATCCTAGAGACAAGTGGAAGCCAGTGAAGGGATTGGCAGAGAGGAGCAGCAGATGAAGAGCGACGTGTAAGGAAGATGAGTCTGGCAGAGGCATTCATTATGGATTGTAAGGGAGCTAGGCAGCAGGTGGGGAGACCAGAGAGGACAGAGTTGTAGTAATCAAGGTGGGAAAGAATGAGAGAGTGGATTAAAATCTTAGTTGTGTCTTGTGTAAAGAAGTGTATATTTTTGGAGATGTTTTTAAGGTGGAAGTGGCAGGCTTTAGCCAAGGACTGAATGTGAGGATTGAAGGAAAGATCTGAGTCAAATGTGACCCCGAGACATCGGGCATGCGGGGTAAGGGTAATGATGGAGTTGTCGACAGTTATAGAGATATTGGGGGTGGAGATTTTGGAAGAAGGGGGGAAATGAGGAGCTCAGTTTTGGAGAGATTTAGCTTGAGGTAGTGAGAGGACATCCAGGAAGAGATGTGAGAAAGACAGTTAGTGACACGGGTTAGCAAGGAAGGAGATAGGTCTAGTGCAGAGAAATAGATTTGAGTGTCATCGGCATACAAATGATATTGGAAACCGTGGGACTTAATTAGGGAACCTAGTGATGATGTATAGATTGAGAAGAGAAAGGGACCGAGGACAGAGCCTTGCGGTACTCCGACAGAAAGTGGTGACGGGGCAGAGGAGACCCCAGAGAAGGCTACACTGAAGGTACGGTTTGACAGGTAGGAAGAGAGCCACGAAAGGGCTGTGTCACAGATGCCGAAGGATTGGAGGGTTTGGAGCAAAAGAGGGTGGTCGACAGTGTCAAAGGCTGCGGACAGATCAAGGAGGATAAGCAGAGAGAAGTGGCCTTTTGATTTTGCTGTAAGTAGGTCGTTGGTGACCTTAACAATAGCTGTCTCTGTGGAGTGGTAGGGACGAAATCCAGATTGCAGTGGGTCAAGAAGGGAGTTTGACGTAAGGAAATTGGATAGGTGTGCATATACTAGTTTTTCAAGAAGCTTTGAAGCAAGAGGGAGGAGGGAAATAGGGCGGTAGTTGGATGGGGAGGTAGGATCAAGGGAAGGTTTTTTGAGGATAGGTGTGACCAGTGCATGTTTCATCGATGAGGGAAATGTACCAGTGCTGAAGGAGAGGTTGAAAATGTGTGTTAGTATAGGGGTAAGCAGAGAGGGAGGGGAGTAGCTGTGAGCGGATAGGGTCAAGGAGACAGGTAGTGAGGTGAGAGCGCAGTATAAGTGCCAAAACTTCTTCCTCAGTAACAGGGGAGAATTAATTAAGTTTCAGGTTATGAGGGTTGTGGTTGAATGAGAGCATTTGAGGATGGGCTAATGAACAGTGCAGGTGGAGAGGGAGGAGTAATTGAATAGTGTAGTTTGTTATAGAGACAAAGGGTAGCAAAAGGAATATGAATATATTGAACATTTTTACAGAATTGGGAACCAGTTAAAAACATAAGACACAGAATTACTGTAACAATTGCATAAGGGAACAAAAGGTATATGAAACATAATATTACAAAAGTACTGTGTATTCTATAGGGTTAAGGGGATGGAAGGATGTGCTGATCAGTGTTTGCACTTGTCATTTCAGGAGAGTGAAAGTTGTGTGGGAGACTATCTATAAATGAGGAAATGAGCTTGGGGTGGGTGGGGTGAGGGGTAGGGTGGGAGGGAAGCTGTTTTCCAGAAGGCTACCTGTTGTAAGTTAGAGGGCAGTTGAAGCAGCTGAGTGTACAAATCTGTGTGAGTTCTGGGAGAGGATGTGTTTGAAATCAAGCTGAAGGAGAGAGATATATTAGGTTAATGATGTGCCAGCAAAAGTGTGTTAAATGAGTGGGAGGGTACATTTATGGACATTTAAGCTAAGGGTCAATCATGCAGAAACAAACAAAAAAAAAACATCAACAAAATATTACAGAGATAAGACTGAGACTGAGGTATACAAGGGGTGAAATAAAACCATTAAACAAATAGACAGATAAATGGGCAAGAGCTGCTTAAACTAACTTAACATAATGGCAGACATAAAGTTGATAAAATATGTAATGAGCTAGAGGTATGCAAATTATGACTAGCACAGCCTGTAATTACAAAGTCATGGTAATATATACATTTAAAATAAAAAGAAAACAAAAGGAATTATCACTAAATATACAAACACATACAATAAAACAACTTGGTAGGTAAAATATAATGAAGCTGTTTTCCAGAAGGCTACCTGTTGTAAGTTAGAGGGCAGTTGAAGCAGCCGAGTGTAAAAATCTGTGTATTACACATACGGCTAGATTTGGAGTTTTGTCGGTAACGACCAGAAAAACTAACGCTGGCTTTTTTCTGGCCGCACCATAAAAATAACTCTGGTATTGAGAGTCCACAGAATGGCTGCGTTAGGCTCCAAAAAAGGAGCGTAGAGCATTTTTAACGCAGCTTCAACTCTCGATACCAGAGTTGCTTACGCAAGCGGCCAGCCTCAAAAACGTGCTCGTGCACGATTCCCCCATAGGAAACAATGGGGCTGTTTGAGCTGAAAAAAAAACAAACACCTGCAAAAAAGCCGCGTTCAGCTCCTAACGCAGCCCCATTGTTTGCTATGCGGTAACCCTTCCTACGTCTGCACTTAACACTCTAACATGTACCCCGAGTCTAAACACCCCTAACCTTACACTTATTAACCCCTAATCTGCTGCCCCCGCTATCGCTGACCCCTGCATATTATTATTAACCCCTAATCTGCCGCTCCGTAAACCGCCGCTACTTACATTATCCCTATGTACCCCTAATCTGCTTCCCTAACATCGCCGACCCCTATATTATATTTATTAACCCCTAATCTGCCCCCCACAACGTCGCCTCCACCTGCCTACACTTATTAACCCCTAATCTGCCGAGCGGACCTTAGCGCTACTATAATAAAGTTATTAACCCCTAATCCGCCTCACTAACCCTATAATAAATAGTATTAGCCCCTAATCTGCCCTCCCTAACATCGCCGACACCTAACTTCAATTATTAACCCCTAATCTGCCGACTGGAGCTCACCGCTACTCTAATAAATGTATTAACCCCTAAAGCTAAGTCTAACCCTAACACTAACACCCCCCTAAGTTAAATATAATTTACATCTAACGAAATTAATTAACTCTTATTAAATAAATTATTCCTATTTAAAGATAAATACTTACCTGTAAAATAAATCCTAATATAGCTACAATATAAATTATAATTATATTATAGCTATTTTAGGATTAATATTTATTTTACAGGTAACTTTGTATTTATTTTAACCAGGTACAATAGCTATTAAATAGTTAAGAACTATTTAATAGCTAAAATAGTTAACATAATTACAAAATTACCTGTAAAATAAATACTAACCTAAGTTACAATTAAACCTAACACTACACTATCAATAAATTAATTAAATAAACTACCTACAATTACCTACAATTAACCTAACACTACACTATCAATAAATTAATTAAATACAATTCCTACAAATAAATACAATTAAATAAACTAGCTAAAGTACAAAAAATAAAAAAGAACTAAGTTACAAAAAATAAAAAAATATTTACAAACATAAGAAAAATATTACAACAATTTTAAACTAATTACACCTACTCTAAGCCAACTAATAAAATAACAAAGCCCCCCAAAATAAAAAAAATGCCCTACCCTATTCTAAATTACTAAAGTTCAAAGCTCTTTAACCTTACCAGCCCTGAACAGGGCCCTTTGCGGGGCATGCCCCAAGAAGTTCAGCTCTTTTGCCTGTAAAAAAAAACATACAATACCCCCCCCAACATTACAACCCACCACCCACATACCCCTAATCTAACCCAAACCCCCCTTAAATAAACCTAACACTAAGCCCCTGAAGATCTTCCTACCTTATCTTCACCCTGCCAGGTTCACCGATCCGTCCTGAAGAGCTCCTCCGATGTCCTGATCCAAGCCCAAGCGGGGGGCTGAAGAGGTCCATGATCCTGCTGAAGTCTTCATCCAAGCGGGAGCTGAAGAGGTCCATTATCCGGATGAAGTCTTCATCCAAGCGGGAGCTGAAGAGGTCCATGATCCGGATGAAGTCTTCTATCAACTGCATCTTCAATCTTCTTTCTTCCGGATCCATCTTGCAGACCTCCGACGCGGAACATCCTCTTCTCCCGATGCCTACTAGCCGAATGACGGTTCCTTTAAGGGACGTCATCCAAGATGGCGTCCCTCGAATTCCGATTGGCTGATAGGATTCTATCAGCCAATTGGAATTAAGGTAGGAATATTCTGATTGGCTGATGGAATCAGCCAACCAGAATCAAGTTCAATCCGATTGGCTGATCCAATCAGCCAATCAGATTGAGCTTGCATTCTATTGGCTGTTCCGATCAGCCAATAGAATGCGAGCTCAATCTGATTGGCTGATTGGATCAGCCAATCGGATTGAACTTGATTCTGATTGGCTGATTCCATCAGCCAATCAGAATATTCCTACCTTAATTCCGATTGGCTGATAGAATCCTATCAGCCAATCGGAATTCGAGAGACGCCATATTGGATGACGTCCCTTAAAGGAACCGTCATTCGGCTAGTAGGCGTCGGGAAAAGAGGATGTTCCGCGTCGAAGGTCTGCAAGATGGATCTGGAAGAAAGAAGATTGAAGATTGTTAGGAGACTCCTCTAGGACCACGACCCTCTTGTTCTCCTCTGCTTCAGGACTCTGGTATCTACACTGCAAAATTGTTACAAGTACTTGGAGGGCCGTTCAGAGAACACACAAGGATATGTTTGCAGAACAGCTCTAATTTTATTGGTCAGGATAGCGGGCTTATATACATTTCAGAATACATTGAAATCTGTAGTCATTAGCTCATTTCTAAGATGAGGAAAAACATCTGGCATCCTGTAAATTGTACATCACATTTGTCAGATATCCTTGAAGATATTAAGTAAATTTATGACTGACAGGAAAAAGGAGTAATGTAGGATCTCAAAATATTTCAATCTGATGTATAGCTACCTTTGACCTAACTAAAATTCCTTACATCAGCAGTGTTTTCTCACACATAGCTCAAGGGTTTAAAAAGTACATGGAAAATGTGTGTATAAAGGTCACTATGCGTCTAGCTACAATTGAATATTAAAGGGATACAGAAAAGATACATTACAATTAAACATAACATATAAAATGATACAATATATATATACACTCCCTAGATATTATAATATTCTTACAATAAGAGTTACAGCATATAGGTTTAACAAGTGACGTATTCATAATTACATCATTTCACATGGTATTTCTATAAGAACAAAGAAACTCATAGAAAATATAATTGGAATAAAAGGAGTGTTAGGGAGTCATTTCTACAGGAATACACAGTAACTGGGCCTCCTAGCCCAGCACAAATCACAGCCGTTTGACATCTTGTAGAGATAGCAATGCACATCGACAGGGTCATTCTCAGGGCTATTATATCTATGCAAGTCTCCCTAACATCAGCATATTTCTTACTACATAATAAACCACTATAATAAAAGTCTACCAATAAATATGTATCATTCAGAGGACTCTAACCTCAGATACCATATCTAATAAATAAAAACAATTAACATGTATCATTCAGAGGACTCTAACCTCAGATACCATGTAATCATGTATCTCTTGGAGGCCTCTAACCTCAGATACTACTTTATAACCAAAAACAATTTTTACCAAAAAATTTCCATAAAAAAAAAACACCTTAAAAACACCTTAAATATACATATATACACAACATACACATGCATAACATACATACACATTCCCCACTATATTTTTTTTTTTATAGATAACCTGAGTGTCTGGTCCTATAGGGTTCTAGTTTGACAATGGGTAAGCAAAAAACAGTGCAAAACAAGTGTTTCACTTACCCCCTGACAAACTATCACTTCTGGCACCATTTGTTAGGAGACTCCTCTAGGACCACGACCCTCTTGTTCTCCTCTGCTTCAGGACTCTGGTATCTACACTGCAAAATTGTTACAAGTACTTGGAGGGCCATTCAGAGAACACACAAGGATATGTTTGCAGAACAGCTCTAATTTTATTGGTCAGGATAGCGGGCTTATATACATTTCAGAATACATTGAAATCTGTAGTCATTAGCTCATTTCTAAGATGAGGAAAAACATCTGGCATCCTGTAAATTGTACATCACATTTGTCAGATATCCTTGAAGATATTAAGTAAATTTATGACTGACAGGAAAAAGGAGTAATGTAGGATCTCAAAATATTTCAATCTGATGTATAGCTACCTTTGACCTAACTAAAATTCCTTACATCAGCAGTGTTTTCTCACACATAGCTCAAGGGTTTAAAAAGTACATGGAAAATGTGTGTATAAAGGTCACTATGCGTCTAGCTACAATTGAATATTAAAGGGATACAGAAAAGATACATTACAATTAAACATAACATATAAAATGATACAATATATATATACACTCCCTAGATATTATAATATTCTTACAATAAGAGTTACAGCATATAGGTTTAACAAGTGACGTATTCATAATTACATCATTTCACATGGTATTTCTATAAGAACAAAGAAACTCATAGAAAATATAATTGGAATAAAAAGAGTGTTAGGGAGTCATTTCTACAGGAATACACAGTAACTGGGCCTCCTAGCCCAGCACAAATCACAGCCGTTTGACATCTTGTAGAGATAGCAATGCACATCGACAGGGTCATTCTCAGGGCTATTATATCTATGCAAGTCTCCCTAACATCAGCATATTTCTTACTACATAATAAACCACTATAATAAAAGTCTACCAATAAATATGTATCATTCAGAGGACTCTAACCTCAGATACCATATCTAATAAATAAAAACAATTAACATGTATCATTCAGAGGACTCTAACCTCAGATACCATGTAATCATGTATCTCTTGGAGGCCTCTAACCTCAGATACTACTTTATAACCAAAAACAATTTTTACCAAAAAATTTCCATAAAAAAAAACACCTTAAAAACACCTTAAATATACATATATACACAACATACACATGCATAACATACATACACATTCCCCACTATATTTTTTTTTTTATAGATAACCTGAGTGTCTGGTCCTATAGGGTTCTAGTTTGACAATGGGTAAGCAAAAAACAGTGCAAAACAATTGTTTCACTTACCCCCTGACAAACTATCACTTCTGGCACCATTTGTTAGGAGACTCCTCTAGGACCACGACCCTCTTGTTCTCCTCTGCTTCAGGACTCTGGTATCTACACTGCAAAATTGTTACAAGTACTTGGAGGGCCGTTCAGAGAACACACAAGGATATGTTTGCAGAACAGCTCTAATTTTATTGGTCAGGATAGCGGGCTTATATACATTTCAGAATACATTGAAATCTGTAGTCATTAGCTCATTTCTAAGATGAGGAAAAACATCTGGCATCCTGTAAATTGTACATCACATTTGTCAGATATCCTTGAAGATATTAAGTAAATTTATGACTGACAGGAAAAAGGAGTAATGTAGGATCTCAAAATATTTCAATCTGATGTATAGCTACCTTTGACCTAACTAAAATTCCTTACATCAGCAGTGTTTTCTCACACATAGCTCAAGGGTTTAAAAAGTACATGGAAAATGTGTGTATAAAGGTCACTATGCGTCTAGCTACAATTGAATATTAAAGGGATACAGAAAAGATACATTACAATTAAACATAACATATAAAATGATACAATATATATATACACTCCCTAGATATTATAATATTCTTACAATAAGAGTTACAGCATATAGGTTTAACAAGTGACGTATTCATAATTACATCATTTCACATGGTATTTCTATAAGAACAAAGAAACTCATAGAAAATATAATTGGAATAAAAGGAGTGTTAGGGAGTCATTTCTACAGGAATACACAGTAACTGGGCCTCCTAGCCCAGCACAAATCACAGCCGTTTGACATCTTGTAGAGATAGCAATGAACATCGACAGGGTCATTCTCAGGGCTATTATATCTATGCAAGTCTCCCTAACATCAGCATATTTCTTACTACATAATAAACCACTATAATAAAAGTCTAATCATTACAAAATGGATGCTAATCATCACAAGATGGCTGCGGGGAACAAGATGGCTGCCGTCAGGTTCATATTACCCCTAACAAAGATGCAGTTGATAGAAGACTTCATCCGGATCATGGACCTCTTCAGCTCCCGCTTGGAAGAAGACTTCAGCCGGATCATGGACCTCTTCAGCCCCCCGCTTGGGCTTGGATCAGGACATTGGAGGAGCTCTTCAGGACGGATCGGTGAACCTGGCAGGGTGAAGATAAGGTAGGAAGATCTTCAGGGGCTTAGTGTTAGGTTTATTTAAGGGGGGTTTGGGTTAGATTAGGGGTATGTGGGTGGTGGGTTGTAATGTTGGGGGGGGGGTATTGTATGTTTTTTTTACAGGCAAAAGAGCTGAACTTCTTGGGGCATGCCCCGCAAAGGGCCCTGTTCAGGGCTGGTAAGGTAAAAGAGCTTTGAACTTTAGTAATTTAGAATAGGGTAGGGCATTTTTTTATTTTGGGGGGCTTTGTTATTTTATTAGGGGGCTTAGAGTAGGTGTAATTAGTTTAAAATTGTTGTAATATTTTTCTTATGTTTGTAAATATTTTTTTATTTTTTGTAACTTAGTTCTTTTTTATTTTTTGTACTTTAGATAGTTTATTTAATTGTATTTATTTGTAGGAATTGTATTTAATTAATTTATTGATAGTGTAGTGTTAGGTTAATTGTAGGTAATTGTAGGTAGTTTATTTAATTAATTTATTGATAGTGTAGTGTTAGGTTTAATTGTAACTTAGGTTAGTATTTATTTTACAAGTAATTTTGTAATTATTTTAACTATTTTAGCTATTAAATAGTTCTTAACTATTTAATAGCTATTGTACCTGGTTAAAATAAATACAAAGTTACCTGTAAAATAAATATTAATCCTAAAATAGCTATAATATAATTATAATTTATATTGTAGCTATATAAGGATTTATTTTACAGGTAAGTATTTATTTTTAAATAGGAATAATTTATTTAATAAGAGTTAATTAATTTCGTTAGATGTAAATTATATTTAACTTAGGGGGGTGTTAGTGTTAGGGTTAGACTTAGCTTTAGGGGTTAATACATTTATTAGAGTAGCGGTGAGCTCCAGTCGGCAGATTAGGGGTTAATAATTGAAGTTAGGTGTCGGCGATGTTAGGGAGGGCAGATTAGGGGTTAATACTATTTATTATAGGGTTAGTGAGGCGGATTAGGGGTTAATAACTTTATTATAGTAGCGCTCAGGTCCGCTCGGCAGATTAGGGGTTAATAAGTGTAGGCAGGTGGAGGTGACGTTGAGGGGGGCAGATTAGGGGTTAATAAATATAATATAGGGGTCGGCGGTGTTAGGGGCAGCAGATTAGGGGTACATGAGGATAACGTAGGTGGCGGCGCTTTGCGGTCGGCAGATTAGGGGTTAATAAGTGTAGGCAGATGGAGGCGACGTTGAGGGGGGCAGATTACGGGTTAATAAATATAATACAGGGGTCGGCGGTGTTAGGGGGAGCAGATTAGGGGTACATAAGGATAACGTAGGTGGCGGTCGGCAGATTAGGGGTTAAAAAAATGTATTCGAGTGTTGACGATGTGGGGGGACCTCGGTTTAGGGGTACATAGGTAGTTTATGGGTGTTAGTGTACTTTAGAGTACAGTAGTTAAGAGCTTTAGAAACCGGCGTTAGCCCAGAAAGCTCTTAACTACTGACTTTTTTCCTGCGGCTGGAGTTTTGTCGTTAGATGTCTAACGCTCACTTCAGAAACGACTCTAAATACAGGAGTTAGAAAAATCCCATTGAAAAGATAGGATACGCAATTGACGTAAGGGGATCTGCGGTATGGAAAAGTCGCGGCTGAAAAGTGAGCGTTAGACCCTATTTTGAGTGACTCCAAATACCGGCGGTAGCCTAAAACCAGCGTTAGGAGCCTCTAACGCTGGTTTTCATGGCTAACGCCAAACTCCAAATCTAGGTCATTGGGATTTATAACAAAACAAAGGGAAGTGATCCCAGATTTGCTGGAAAAGGCAAACATTCTATTTTCTTCCAGCTGACCTTGTTGTCTATATTATAGAAAGAGGTAACTGGCTGGGAGTGTGCTTAGAGCATATTACAACATTTAAATCAAGGAAAATCCCTATTAAGAGAATAGGGAAAAGTATGCAGTCAAAATAATATAGGGGCTTCGTGTTTATTTTAACTGCACTCTGTTAACTTCAGACTATCTACTAATTGATATTTTTATTTGTTGTTGTAACATTTGTTGTAACATTTGGGGCATATTGTGGGAAGGATGGGGAAGGGATATATAGCATATTCAGTGTAAAAAAAAGTGGCTTATCTACCCTAATATAGGGCAATACAGGACACGGTTCCTAAATAGAGGCTCTTACATTTACCTTATATCATTTATTTCTCCCCTCCTCCTCATATGTGATAGATAACCTAAAATCAGCAACATTGAAGTAATTTATGCAAGTCATAGTTACAGAGTTGTGTTTTTAACTATTTTTCTGGCACGCTAGATACTACTATTTCTGCTGCCTTTTAACTATAACTAGTAAAAGTTAAATTTTAAGTGGAAAAATATATACTTTATGTGTAGAAAGAGCATACTTTTCCCTATTCTCTTAATAGGGTTTTCCCTTGACATAGGGATTTATGTCTATGTTTTGGTTCTTTTGCACATGCTGCTATATGTTTGGTTGTCATACACATAGCAGTTTGATTCACTTTGGTAGGTGTGTGTTTGTATGGGAAGTTATATATATTATTTTTCTTCACCTATATTTGGGTTTGTTTGAGGAAGAGGGACTTTGTTGTCCCATGTGAGTTAGATTACATCTTCTTGGATTGTTTTATATACATATACTGTATATATATATATATATATATATATATATATATATATATATATATATATATATATATATATATATATATTGTGGTAAGGTCACCGGAAGAACAGTCTCAATGGCGTGCTAACTGTATTTTCAAACAGTTTTATTCAGAAAAAAAGTCTTTTAACATAACAGGTGCACTGTCTCTTTAAATACAGCAACTTCAAAGTAGTCAGCAAAACAAAGCACACAAATAAAAAGCCGACTCCTGTCAGGAGCCTAACTATACATATAATTTCCCTTACTAATGATAAACAGGTCAACTAACTTGAACCCAATTTAGTACTTCATAGAAATGGCATAAGTAAAATACAAAACAAATCAAAACAAGTTTGTCTCACCGGTGTGTCTCTTTACAGGCAGTCAGCCATGCTAACTGGTCTTCAGCCTCTCTTTCACACTGGAAAACAGCCTGCTCCCTGAGACACATGCTATTCCTAGATAGCTGCTTATAAAGGCCTGAGCTAACTTAATAGGGAGCAGCTGTGAAACTGACCCAAAAAATGTAACTCTTTAGTTGCAGGGAAAAATTGCTCTCTCTAAGTGCCTGCTAATGTACACACCTTCCCTCACTCTGTCACATATCCCTCTCCCCAGCGGAACACTGTGGGGTAAAGCGGTCATAGCTGTAAGCACATGCACCCTGGATAGTGCATCAGCATTACCATGTAACAGGCCAGCCCAGTGTTTCACCACAAAACTAAAAGTCTGGAGAGACAAGAACCACCTTGTGATCCATGAATTATGTTCTTTATTGTTGTGCATCTACCTCAACGGGGCATGGTCCATGATCAGGGTAAAGCACCTGCCCAGTAAATAATACCTAAGAGTTTCAGTAGCCCACTTGATTGCTAAACATTCATTTTCTATTGTAGAATAGCGCTGCTCATGGGGTAAAAGTTTCCCACTTAGATAAAGAACTGGATGTTCCTCTTTGTCTATGTATTGTGAGAGTACAGCCCCCAACCTAACCTCAGAGGCATCAGTTTGCAAAAATAATTCTTTATTAAAATTTGGAGCCATGAGGATAGGTTGTTGACAAAGTGCGGAACGAAGATCTGCAAAAGATTGCTCAGCCTTGCTCTTCCATCTCACTGTATCAGGACCTTTTGCTTTAGTAAGATCAGTGAGAGGAGCAGCCCTTGTTGCAAAGTGAGGAATAAATTGTCTGTAATAACCGACAATTCCTAGGAAAGCTCTAACCTGTTTTTTTCCTCAGTGGCCTAGGCCATCTCTGTATCTGTGAGGCAACAATGTTTCTATCTATTTGATCACAACTGCAGATTTAGTAGAGATTTTGAGAAAAGACAAGACAACAGTTTGTTACTTGATTATTTGGTTACAGGAGAAGTTCTTGCATGTTCCTGTATTAAGCTTTTATCTTATTGCATGTATCAGCAGAGATGAGTGCCACAATGTAACGATAGTTCAAATATACTCACAGCCCGGATGGTTCCTTATTTAAGTGGAGACTCTGTTAGCTGGAAGATCTGCTAGTTTGTTTTGGAAGCGAATAATAAAATTCAGCAGCTGATTTGAGCGTGTGTGAACGCTGCAACAAACTTAGTCCAAGATTCTCGATGACATGTGAGGAGGGCCTGTGAGCATCGACCAATCAAGTGCGTAGAATTGCTGACAGGCTGCAAGCAGGGAGACCGGGACTGCGCACAGCAGTTAATATTCTTGCAAAGTCTGTGACAAGGAATTACTGTTTACTTCAGCGTGATGTTCCTTTGATGGTAATGTAAACAGGACAGTGGCACACTACATTGCAAAGGGGACCACAAGTGCGGTTAGAGCCGGACAGAGAATGAATCTGGTAGCTGGAGGAGGTTAATGAAGGAACTGTTGAAGTGTCAGAGAATGAGACCGCTTCTGTCCAATACTTCGTAGAAGATATGGATTAGACTTGAGTAGATAAATTTATTAGTTGTACGCTCCAATCTGTAGAAAACTGGAACAGTTGAAGTTAGACAAGGAATTTGGTAGGGACATTTGTTCAGGCGACTACTTGCTACACAAACACAGCAATTATTGGCAAGCTGCTAAAAGGATCATGGGAATTTGTAGGGAAGCCTTAAAGGAGTACGCACCAGAAAGAATGACATGACTGTATCGCTCCTATCTTGTCTACTTGGGGTTTCACAACTCCCCTACCAACAATATAACCTAAGTATTTAGCCTCAGCCAAGCCAATGGTACACTTTCGATGGATTGGCTGTTAACCCAGCCTTTCTAAGGGTTTCAATTACAGCCTCTTCTTTTTGTAGACAAGAATCCCAATCTGGACTGTGTATTATGACATCATCCAAATACAGGGAGTGCAGAATTATTAGGCAAGTTGTATTTTTGAGGATTAATTTTATTATTGAACAACAACCATGTTCTCAATGAACCCAAAAAACTCATTAATATCAAAGCTGAATATTTTTGGAAGTAGTTTTTAGTTTGTTTTTAGTTTAAGCTATTTTAGGGGGATATCTATGTGTGCAGGTGACTATTACTGTGCATGATTATTAGGCAACTTAACAAAAAACAAATATATACCCATTTCAATTATTTATTTTTACCAGTAAAACCAATATAACATCTCAACATTCACAAATATACATTTCTGACATTCAAAAACAAAACAAAAACAAATCAGTGACCAATATAGCCACCTTTCTTTGCAAGGACACTCAAAAGCCTGCCATCCATGGATTCTGTCAGTGTTTTGATCTGTTCACCATCAACATTACGTGCAGCAGCAACCACAGCCTCCCAGACACTGTTCAGAGAGGTGTACTGTTTTCCCTCCTTGTAAATCTCACATTTGATGATGGACCACAGGTTCTCAATGGGGTTCAGATCAGGTGAACAAGGAGGCCATGTCATTAGATTTTCTTCTTTTATACCCTTTCTTGCCAGCCACGCTGTGGAGTACTTGGACGTGTGTGATGGAGCATTGTCCTGCATGAAAATCATGTTTTTCTTGAAGGATGCAGACTTCTTCCTGTACCACTGCTCGAAGAAGGTGTCTTCCAGAAACTGGCAGTAGGACTGGGAGTTGAGCTTGACTTCATCCTCAACCCGAAAAGGCCCCACAAGCTCATCTTTGATGATACCAGCCCAAACCAGTACTCCACCTCCACCTTGCTGGCATCTGAGTCGGACTGGAGCTCTCTGCCCTTTACCAATCCAGCCATGGGCCCATCCATCTGGCCCATCAAGACTCACTCTCATTTCATCAGCCCATAAAACCTTAGAAAAATCAGTCTTGAGATATTTCTTGGCCCAGTCTTGATGTTTCAGCTTGTGTGTCTTGTTCAGTGGTGGTCGTCTTTCAGCCTTTCTTACCTTGGCCATGTCTCTGAGTATTGCACACCTTGTGCTTTTGGGCACTCCAGTGATGTTGCAGCTCTGAAATATGGCCAAACTGGTGGCAAGTGGCATCTTGGCAGCTGCACGCTTGACTTTTCTCAGTTCATGGGCAGTTATTTTGCGCCTTGGTTTTTCCACACACTTCTTGCGACCCTGTTGACTATTTTGAATGAAACGCTTGATTGTGCTGCATCCCTCTGCAAGATATCTCACTATTTTTTACTTTTCTGAGCCTGTCAAGTCCTTCTTTTGACCCATTTTGCCAAAGGAAAGGAAGTTGCCTAATAATTATGCACACCTGATATAGTGTGTTGATGTCATTAGACCACACCCCTTCTCATTACATGATGCACATCACCTAATATGCTTAATTGGTAGTAGGCTTTCGAGCCTATACAGCTTGGAGTAAGACAACATGCATAAAGAGGATGATGTGGTAAAAATACTCATTTGCCTAATAATTCTGCACTCCCTGTATACAGCAGCATATTGTGCATGAGGTCTGAGTAACGTATCCATCAACCGTTGAAATGTTGCTAGAGCTTCATGCAAACCGAAAGACATCACCTTATAGTGAAACAAGCCATCTGGAGTAGCAAAGGCCGTTTTCTCTCTAGAGTGCTTAGATAACGGTATCTGCCAATAACCTTTAGTGAGGTCCAAAGTTGAGAGAAATCTGGCCTTGGCTAGTCTTTCTATAAGCTCATAGGGTAGGCATCAAACTTTGATATCTCATTTAGCTTTCTGAAATCGTTGCAGAACCTAATAGAGCCATCATGTTTGGGTACTAACACAATTGGTCTAGACCAGTTACTGTGAGACTTCTCAATCACCCCAAGCTCAAGAATTTTTCTAACTTCTGCCTTTCCAGCTTTCCTTCTGGCTTCAGGTATTCTATATGATTTTATCTTAAGATTTATCTCAGGCTCTATGATTATGTCATGGGTTATTCCACTAGTTCTACCTGGCATAGGTAAAAAGATATCTCTATTCATTTCTACCATTTCTTTAGCTTCCTCTGCTTGTTCCGTTGTGAGCTCTGGGGAAATTCCTACTGAAGGTTCTAAGTGCATGTCAACTCTTGCATTTTCCATTACAGCTATACAAGCCTCTCTGTCTCTCCATGATTTTAAAAGATTAACATGGAAGATTTGTTCTTTCCTATAGGCTGTCTAACTTTGTAATTCACAGGGCTTAATTTTTCTATAATTTCATAGGGACCCTGCCAACGAGCCATAAGATTACTCTCAGCTGTTGGGACTAAAACCATTACTCAATCACCAGCCTTAAAAAGTCTCTGTGTAGCACTCTGATCATAGTTCAGTTTTTGAGTTCCCTGAGCTTTCTTCATATGCTGGCGGACAAGGGTAACAACATGAGCCATGCGTTCCTGTATCTGCTCAATGTGCTGCAGCACATTGTTTCTTCTGACCCCTTATTCTTATTTCTTTAAGAATGTCTAACATTTGCCTGGTCACGCCCAAAGCTAACATTAGAAATATCCAAAATACAGGGGTCACTCTCAGTAGTCACCCTTTTTTATCAGTTACAGGTTGTTGATATTTTTCTAATAACTCTGACTCAGTACACTGGGTTGCCACACACATATAACGCTTTATTAAATTTATACCGGAAATGCCTGTTTTCCTTTTTGGTTTAACCTCTTTTTGGATGGGTTACAAACAACTCAGGATGGGTGAAGGGAAACATTTCATGGGGGCTATTGTCCTCTTAATCACTTTTAGTTTTTTCCTGTTTTGAGGACAATTGAGAATGAATTAGGGAATAGAACTCAGGAAAATTTCTTCCTTTGACCATTGGATATGGCAACCTAGGTACAACCACTGCTGAGATTTTTACTTCTCTACCCATAACAAAAACCTCTATTTTAGCAGTGGGATATTGTAAAGTGCACCCACGGATATACAACACCCCCATTGTTTTATGTTTTCTCAGTTGAAAAGGCTCAACAAAGTCTCCTGACACCAAGGCAACAGTGTCTTTATTATTTAAACCGAATGAAACTTTGAAAGTAGATACACCTTCAACCATGCCTGCTAGGCATATCAGTCCACAAAAGTCTGAGGGGTTTCTCCTAGTCCACAATGCATTGGTTCTGAAATATTTGGGCATCTTGCTCTGATATGCCCCTTTTCACCACACTCAAAGAAGGTAATTGTGTTTTTTCCTAAACGCTCCTCCTTTACAAATGCATAGTTTGTCTATGCATTCCAAAGATGTGTTTCTGTCCCAGATCTGATTTCAGACTGCCTTTCTGATACCAGGCCTCTGAATGTTACTAAGCGATTTAGTCTCAACAGATGCTTTCTCTAGGTCCTTGGCAGATAAGTATCTTTCCACTTGTGCCACCATGGCATCATATGTAATAGGGTTTCCTTGTCCAACCCAGTTATGGAGGCCACATGGAAGTTCTCACAGATATCTGTCCATTACTAGGGATTCCACAATCTGTGCAGGACTTTGCTCCTCTGGTCTGAGCCACTTTCGTGCCAGATGAATCAGATCAAGCATCTTTGATCTTGGAGCCTTTCCCCTGAAACGCCAATTATAGAAACGTTAGGCTCAGACTGTAGTTGTCACACCCATTTGGGCTAGGATTTCAGCCTTTAGTTTGGTGTAATCAGCAGCAGCCTCTCCTTCTAGGTCATAATAAGCCTTCTGGGCCTCAACAAGGAGGAAGGGAGCAATTATTCCTGCCCCTTGCTCAGGTGGCCAGGTCTCACGGGTGGCTGAGCATTCAAACGCCAACAAAAAGACCTCTACATGGTCCTTTGGCATCATTTTCTGTAGGCAGGTGCTAGCCCGTATTCTGCTTACAGCTTCTGTTTGTGCCATCAGTCCCTGGGTTATAATGTGGTCTGCAATTTATTTCAACATTTTATGGTCCCTTTTTTGAGCCTCACTCAAGGCCTGAATTTGCAGAGCCATAAGCCATATATACACTATCTCGAGAAATAGAGTACACCCCTTACATTTTTGTAAATATTTTATAATATATTTTCACTGAAGAAATGACACTTTGCTACAATGTAAAGTAGTGAGTGTACAGCCTGTATAACAGTGTAAATTTGCTGTCACCTCAAAATAACTCAACACACAGCCATTAATGTCTAAACCATTGGCAACAAAAGTGAGTACACCCCAAGTGTCAATATTTAGTGTGGCCACCAATATTTTCCAGCACTGCCTTAACCCTCTTGAGCATGGAGTTCTCCAGAACTTCACAGGTTGCCACTGGAGTCCTCTTCCACTTCTCCATGATGACATCACGGAGCTGGTGGATGTTAGAGACCTTGCGCTCCCCCACCTTCCGTTTGAGGATGCCCCAGAGATGCTCAATACGGTTTAAGTCTGGAGGCATGCTTGACTAGTCCATTACCTTTACCCTCAGCTTCTTTAGCAAGGCAGTGTTGTCTTGGAGGTGTGTTTGGGGTTGTTATCATGCAAGAAACAATTTAAACAATGGCACTATTTAGGCGATCCCCACCATGATTTTTGTCCTGAGTGTATTCTAGAATTCTTTACACTTCTAAAATGGAAGTATTGTGGGTGGGTTGGTGCTGTGCATAAATTAGAATTCAAACTAGACTTGTGGAAGTATAGACACTTACCACGAAACAGTATGCACCTCCAGCACTCTACGCCCAGATTTGGGAGTGGTACTAGATGTGAGAAAATAATTAAAATATAACTTGTATTTAGATTGATTAAAAACTGTAGACAAATTACACACAACACACAAAGTTAAAAAAACTCAAAGTAAGCTATGTTTATTTAATGGTAAATATAGTGAGCACAATTATTGTGTAAGTACCTTTAATGTACTATCCCGATGTGCCACTAAAATTATAGCAATATTGAGTTATTAAGGTCTCCTATGCACATGATACCACATATAGATGCAAATCTGTAGTAATATTTGTCCGGTTAAAGATTTTCACCTATGGGTGTATACTGTGGGTCTCTCCTAGTAACTGTAACAAGGTACAATCAAACACTAGAGTTAATCTGTATCAATAGCTCATATGTCGGTATGTAACGTTTATATATAATGGCTGGGTCTTTCCCAGTAGCTATAACGTTAACATACATGTAAGCACTAGAGTTTGTCTGTATACATTGCTCATCTGGCAATGTGAGATTGTTACATGTGATCACTATAAAAAACCTGTATCCATATTGAATAAAATGAAATATAACTGTAATATATAAGTAATAAAGACACTGTAGTATATTCCGTAGTTAGTTTTAGTTAAGTATTATATGTAGATGGTATATTGCCCCCAATTGTGTTATAATAACCTCTCATAAAAAGGGGTCTTATTATAGTATCATGACTTTACTGGTAAGCGTGATAACTAAAAAACGGTGGTATCACTGTTTCCTTTTAGTATTGGTGCAAATGTATTATTTGGTGCTTATTAGGTCCTCCTTAACATTCATACATGTAGCACAATATTAATCTATAAGTGAGATCCATATTGTACATTGATTTGTGTGTCAGGAATATTGTACCTATTATTCTTGCCCCTATTGTACTCTTAGTAGATATTTCTATAGTAATAACACGGATCTAATAACATAAGATGCGTTGTTTGTTAATCTCTCTTACACATCACGGTGTGTATCACAACTATTGACCAATCACGGATTAGTGATATTACTGACTTGTGTTAGGGTTTCCCACTCTTATAATTATGAGTATGATTGCTGGAGGGAATTTGTAATATATTCCTGATAATACTCTGGAGATATTACTGTTTTCTTATGTAGCGATTCTACTAATACTGGATATTCTATAATACTGGATGTTTAATCCTATACTGTGTATTACCAAGAGTTGGACTCCCTCATTATCATTTCAACGCAATAAGTCTCTATAATAAAGTGCTGTGTGCATTAGTTGTTTGTATAATCCCTCTCAGGCTTATATCCTTTGCAAACCCTATACAGATTAAGTGTGTGGCTGTAGCATGTATATGCACTTGTTAACCGCTATTATTATAAGTTATATAACCCACATTAGTTACTTATTAAGTACAAAAAAGTCCATTAACCCCTCGTTTATTGCAAGGATGTTATCCCTTTTTTAAGCGAGCAATGGTGCTGTTTCAAAAATAGTCTTATCTTAAAGTCTTTTAGAAAGCCCTCTATGGGCGAAACGCATCAGTAGTGACAGACGCCTTTTAGCTTTGTCAGAGTAAAGCTGTGTAATGACAAAAAATACGCTCCTATGCTAAAATAATGACAGTAATTGTTATGCAAAGATCATAGAGATAATACCGCAAGTGTATTACGGTATAACACCATTCTATAAGCTATGTGGGTAATTTAATGTTACATATATAAATCTAATGATAATTGACAAATATTAAGAGTGTCGGTACACGGCTCATATTTGACTAACATCCGGGTACTATCAACCGGCTTAAGAGACCGTTTGGAACCGACGTAGCATTAAATCAAGCTCATTTAGTTAGTTTAATTATGTAAAATCTCTTACCAAATGAGATAAAAGGAATATTATAATTTAACAAACATACAGAAAGTGTGGTAACACAGTATTTGTATTACAAATTCACTTAGAAGTTGTGATTCTCCAAAATTGGATAACATCCAGGCAATAAACAAATGACTGACGGCCTCTCTATACACAATACATAAACCTATGGTAGTTCCACAATTTAAGTTACATAGATAAAAAGCCACTATCAATATCACAAACCGGCCATAATCACAGAATTAGTTACTACAAGAGTGTGTACCGGATATAAGTCTGCTAAGAATTATATAAACTCCAATTATAGTGACTTTAAGATATGACTATTTTTGAAACAGCACCATTACTCGCTTACAAACAGATAACATCCTTGCAATAAACGAGGGGTTAATGGACTTTTTTGTACTTAATAAGTAACTAATGTGGGTTATATAACTTATAATAATAGCGGTTAACAAGTGCATATACATGCTACAGCCACACACTTAATCTGTATAGGGTTTGCAAAGGATATAAGCCTGAGAGGGATTATACACACAACTAATGCACACAGCACTTTATTATAGAGACTTATTGCGTTGAAATGATAATGAGGGAGTCCAACTCTTGGTAATACACAGTATAGGATTAAACATCCAGTATTATAGAATATCCAGTATTAGTAGAATCGCTACATAAGAAAACAGTAATAGCTCCAGAGTATTATCAGGAATATATTACAAACTCCCTCCAGCAATCATACTCATAATTATAAGAGTGAGAAACCCTAACACAAGCCAGTAATATCACTAATCCGTGATTGGTCAATAGTTGTGATACACACCGTGATGTGTAAGAGAGATTAACAAACAACGCATCTTATGTTATTAGATCCGTGTTATTACTACAGAAATATCTACTAAGAGTACAATAGGGGCAAGAATAATAGGTACAATACTCCTGACACACAAATCAATGTACAATACGGATTTCACTTATAGATTAATATTGTGCTACATGTATGAATGTTAAGGAGGACCTAATAAGCACCAAGTAATACATTTGCACCAATACTAAAAGGAAACAGTGATACCACCGTTTTTTAGTTATCACGCTTACCAGTAAAGTCATGATACTATAATAAGACCCCTTTTATGAGAGGTTATTATAACACAATTGGGGGCAATATACCATCTACATATAATACTTAACTAAAACTAACTACGGAATATACTACGGTGTCTTTATTACTTATATATTACAGTTATATTTCATTTTATTCAATATGGATACAGGTTTTTTATAGTGATCACATGTAACAATCTCACATTGCCAGATGAGCAATGTATACAGACAAACTCTAGCGCTTACATGTATGTTAAGGTTATAGCTACTGGGAAAGACCCAGCCATTATTTATAAACGTTACATACCGACATATGAGCTATTGATACAGATTAACTCTAGTGTTTGATTGTACCTTGTTACAGTTACTAGGAGAGACCCACAGTATACACCCATAGGTGGAAAATCTTTAACCGGACAAATATTACTACAGATTTGCATCTATATGTGGTATCATGTGCATAGGAGACCTTAATAACTCAATATTGCTATAATTTTAGTGACACATCGGGATAGTACATTAAAGGCACTTACACAATAATTGTGCTCACTATATTTAGCATTAAATAAACATAGCTTACTTTGAGTTTTTTTTAACTTTGTGTGTTGTGTGTAATTTGTCTACAGTTTTTAATCAATCTAAATAAAAGTTATATTTTAATTATTTTCTCACATCTAGTACCACTCCCAAGTCTGGGCGTAGAGTGCTGGAGGTGCATACTGTTTCGTGGTCAGCGTCTATACTTCCACAAGTCGGGGTTGTTATCATGTTGGAATACTGCCCTGCTTCAGTATGTCACAGTGTATGTTGGCATTCATGGTTCCCTCAATGAACTGTAGCTCCTCAGTGCTGTCAGCACTCATGCAGGCCCAGACCATGACACTCTCACCACTATGCTTTACTGTAGGCAAGAAACACTTGTTTTTGTACTCCTCATCTGGTTGCCACCACACATGCCTGACACCAATTGAACCAAATAAGTTTATCTTGGTCTCATTGGACCACAGGACATGGTTCCAGTAATCCATGTCCTTAGTCTGCTTGTCTTCAGCAAACAGTTTGCAGGTTTTTTCGTGCATCATCTTTAGAAGAGGCTTCCTTCTGGGACGACAGCCATGCAGACCAATTTGATGCAGTGTGCGGCATATGGTCTGAGTACTGACAGGCTGACCCCCCACCCCTTCATCCTCTGCATCAGTGCTGGCAGCACTCATACGTCTATTTCCCAAAGATAACCTCTGGATATGACGCTGAGCATGTGCACTCAACTTCTTTGGTTTCCACTTAGGGGTGTACTCACTTTTGTTGCCAATGATTTAGACATTAATGATTGTGTGTTGTTATTTTTAGGAGACGGCAAATTTACACTTTTATACAGACTGTACACTCACTATTTTACATTGTAGCAAAGTGTAATTTCTTCAGTGTTGTCACATGAAAAGATATAATAAAATATTTTCAAAAATGTGAGGGGTGTACTCACTTTTGTGAGATACTGTATATATATATATATATATATATATATATATATATATATATATATATATATATATATATATATATATATATATATATATTTATTATGGTTTAGAAAAGGGAGAAATGACTAGGAGTGTAATCCTAGTTGTAAAAAGACAGGGATTTCAGCACTCTTTTTGAAAAAAATAAAGCTCATTAGACCATAGTACGTATTTAAACAGTGAATTTTTAATCCAATTGTGAACAGGGAAATCTTCCAACTGTATGCACACCACTCCCCAGATGAGAAAGATACAATACACTATATCACATTCGTTGTAGGAAGTTAATAAGGAAACAAAAGTTACTTATATACATACTAGAGTTTGTATTAAAAACCTGACCGGTCAGGGGTACACAGCTTGTACAAAGAAAAAAGGCAGCCAAAACTTAGTAGAATTAATATGTGATACCTTTATAGAACCTCTACACCCTGCTGCACACAGAGCCCCTTGTGAAGAGGTATATCCTGGGCAGGTATGAGAAAGTGGGATCCAAGAGGTCAAATAGGGGTACCATAAACAGAAGCAAGTCACAGCTTATTGTCACAGTCACAATATGGTATACAGTGAATAGCGATTTTATATATGATCAAGAAATAAAGCCTTATTCTTAGACTCACTACACCCAACTGCTCACAGTACTCCAAACGAGGAGAGTATAATACTGGGCAGTACAAAAAATGGTAATTGTTACCAGGATCTAAGTGGTCTCAAAGTTAGGCTTTCTTGAATTTAACAATATGCATGTAGAACGACATTTATAAGTAATAATAACAGACAGTATGTGCCATTTTAGTGCTTTTTTGTTAGCTATTCATGCAGAGCTTGCAGTAGGAAAAGTAAGCAAAATAGAGGGTTATAGCATAGAGCACAGTTGGTGGTATTTCCTCAGTATTGCTGGGATCCTGAAATGCTGACAAGTGAGGCTGCATGCAAAGAAGATTGTAGCAAGCAAGAAGAAAAGCAGTTCACAGTGTTGTTACTACGAGGCCAGCATAACATATAAGTAACAATGTTGCTATCCTCGGCAATTGTTATAACAGTACCCAGAACGTTCTTTGTAAGTATATTGCTCTCGGACCCACTAGACATGAAAGTTTTCACAAGTAAAGGGCAGTTGTATCCGTAATTGTGTGTGACCGTGATACAGTCCATATTAGTGAACCATGATAGAACATATACGACCTTGCTATTTCATTCAGACATATCGCTGTGGCAAGATGCGTCCTCATAACTTATTTGATCCTCAAGTTACATTTGTTGCGCTTCTGTATTCACCGCAGGTATCATCAACCATGCGGTCTGGAGGCTGTGTTAGTAGCGTGCACCACGTAGGCCGGTCGGCTTAGCCAATGCCGACGCGCGTTTCACCCGCAGGGCTGATAGACAGACCGGGCTTCGTCAGGGCGGTATATGGAAAGGACTACCTAGTCCCTTTTTATAGCATTTTGTGATAGCGCCCCTGCTGGAGGTGAAGATTTGTTGCATATGTATACATAGAATATTCTTATTGAAAAAAAAGGAACATAAATCATTTTGCAGATATACTGCACTTAAAAACAGTAGTTAACTCTAGATGGATATTCCTATACCTGAATAACTTATCTGGATATATACAAGGTTTTCTCACACCTATAATTATTATGTAGTTTTTATTAAAAAAACAATTCATATATATCAATGTCCAGAAAAAGTGCTTTTGAAGTGGGCTTTCTAGAAATTTTGCTGTCCTATAGAAAACAGGCCATGTCAAGTTTATCATTTAAACCCTCCGGCAGTTGAGTCCCCAACTCAAAGATCCACCTGCATTCTTTCTGCAGGAGGATCTTATCGTTGTCGCCTCCTCTGCCATTGGTAATTCCTCTATCTATACCAATGAATTTTAGAGAGTCAGGATTGCAGTCGTGTACCAGTTCATAGTGTTTTGCAACATTACTCTTCTGGTTTTTGTTTTTTACATCGTCACGATGTTCTGTGATTCGGTCTTTTATGGCTCTCCTCGTTTTTCCCACGTAAAAACATGGGCAGCTGCAGGAGAGTAGGTAGATTACTCCTTCTGTATTGCAGTTAATAAAATGTTTTAACTTGTACCTTTTCCCTGTGAGGGTGCCAAAATCTTTCGTTTTGACCATGAATTTACATGCCACGCATCGACCACAAGGGTGGTTACCAGATGACCTATGTCTTGTGAGCCAGTTTGTCTGTTTTTGTTCAGACCTATATTGGCTTCTTACGAGCTTGTCCTTCAGGTTGGAAGCTCATCTAGCTGTGATATTTGGATTGTCCCCAACTTCTTTTGATACTCCCACATCACTTATAAGAATTTTCCAATTCTTGGCCAGAATCTCCCTTAGGGCATTCCAATGACAGTTGTAGTCTGTGACCAGCCTTATTTTTGAATCTATTGTTTTTTCTTTTTGTACAAGAAGTGTATTTCTGTTTGTATGTGCAGCATTATTAAATGCCTTTCTTACATTTCGCTTGGAATACCCTCTGTCCAAGAACCTTTTTTGCATGTCTGTGCCATGCTTCAGGAATCTTTCTTTTGTCGAGCAATTTCTACGAAGTCGTAGAAATTGCCCTTTCGGTATACTTGCAAATTATAAATCTATCTACTTTTAAACTTGGCATATCTCATATTGAGGTTCTTTAAAAAAAAAAAAAAAAAAAAAAAAGGCCTATCGTTTTGCCCTACAAACACTCTTGATAAATTCAATTTTATCAAAGATCTTCATTTGTTTGCTAGACTGGTAGTCCTGTCTCAAATAATGAAAGGAAGGAGTAGACATCTAGTGGAAGATGTATCTCTTACCACGGAAGATAGTGCTCCAATCATAGATCTTCAAGCATTGCTGGCTGAAAATGAAGGGAGTCAATATGATCCCTCACAAGCCCTAGACCCAAGTGGATGTAAAACGATTAAAACTAACTTTAAAGCTAAATCTAAATATATGCCACAATTATCGATGGTACCTGCTGTGAACATCTTTGTAAAGCAGGTAGAGAGAGAAGTGGCTGGCCTCTCTTTCACTGGACTAGTAAATGATAATCTAAGCAAGTCAGAAAGAAAAGCCCTTGGAGAAAACAGGCTGACAAGGGCGGCAATTTAGTCCTATGGGACGAAAACATGTATGTCCTTGAGGCAAAGCGCCAACTCTTAGATAAAAGCCAATACCAAAGTTTAACCTTTAATCCTACCTCTTCTCTGCAGTTTTCCCTCTTTAACATTCTAAAGAAAGCAAAAGAGAGTAAAACTATTACTGCAACAGAATTCAAATATTTATACCCAGAGCACCCTGTGATGCCGGTCTTTTACTGTATCCCCAAGATACATAAAAACTCCAATAATCCTCCAGGCCGCCCAATAATCGCAGGAATAGGCAGCCTTACAGAAAATCTGGGGAACTATATTTCTAAGTTCTAAGACCGTTTTTAAATACCATGCCATCCTTTATCCTGGACACTGCAGACTTCCTCAGGAAAGTAGATGGACTATCAGTCCCTCAGGAAGCATGGTTGGTATGTCTAGATGTTGAGGGTTTATACTCATCCATCCCACATGAAGTGGGAATAGAAGCGTGTAAACATTACCTCATGACAAGAGGCACAAATGTCCAAAACCACACAGATTTTGTGGTGGAATTGTTAACGTTTGTGCTCGGTAACAACGTATTCATGTTTGATAATAAAATATACAAGCAGAAACGAGGCACTGCAATGGGTGCCACATGTGCCCCAACATATGCTTGCCTACATCTCGGAAAGTGGGAAATGGATGAAGTGTTCCAAAGCCCCCTTTTTGAAGAAAACATCCACATGCGGTTAAGATATGTGGATGATGTCTTTTTAATCTGGGAGGGATCGGAAACCAATCTAAAAGAATTTGTTCGCACCCTCAACATAAATGACAGTAACATTTCTCTAACCCTGCAATATAGCAAGGAGGAAATATCGTTTCTAGATGTCAATGTAAAAATTGAACAAGGAATGATTGTGACTGAAAACTTTCGGAAGAGTACTGCTACTAACAGCCTCCTCCTAGCTTCAAGTCACCACCCAACACACTTGATACGAGTTATACCGAAAGGGCAATTTCTACGACTTCGTAGAAATTGCTCGACAAAAGAAAGATTCCTGAAGCATGGCACAGACATGCAAAAAAGGTTCTTGGACAGAGGGTATTCCAAGCGAAATGTAAGAAAGGCATTTAATAATGCTGCACATACAAACAGAAATACACTTCTTGTACAAAAAGAAAAAACAATAGATTCAAAAATAAGGCTGGTCACAGACTACAACTGTCATTGGAATGCCCTAAGGGAGATTCTGGCCAAGAATTGGAAAATTCTTATAAGTGATGTGGGAGTATCAAAAGAAGTTGGGGACTATCCAAATATCACAGCTAGACGAGCTTCCAACCTGAAGGACAAGCTCGTAAGAAGCCAATATAGGTCTGAACAAAAACAGACAAACTGGCTCACAAGACATAGGTCATCTGGTAACCACCCTTGTGGTCGATGCGTGGCATGTAAATTCATGGTCAAAACGAAAGATTTTGGCACCCTCACAGGGAAAAGGTACAAGTTAAAACATTTTATTAACTGCAATACAGAAGGAGTAATCTACCTACTCTCCTGCAGCTGCCCACGTTTTTACGTGGGAAAAACGAGGAGAGCCATAAAAGACCGAATCACAGAACATTGTGACAATGTAAAAAACAAAAACCAGAAGAGTAATGTTGCAAAACACTATGAACTGGTACACGACTGCAATCCAGACTCTCTAAAATTCATTGGTATAGATAGAGGAATTACCAATGGCAGAGGAGGCGACAACGATAAGATCCTCCTGCAGAAAGAATGCAGGTGGATCTTTGAGTTGGGGACTCAACTGCCGGAGGGTTTAAATGATAAACTTGACATGGCCTGTTTTCTATAGGACAGCAAAATTTCTAGAAAGCCCACTTCAAAAGCACTTTTTCTGGACATTGATATATATGAATTGTTTTTTTAATAAAAACTACATAATAATTATAGGTGTGAGAAAACATTGTATATATCCAGATAAGTTATTCAGGTATAGGAATATCCATCTAGAGTTAACTACTGTTTTTAAGTGCAGTATATCTGCAAAATGATTTATGTTCCTTTTTTTTCAATAAGAATATTCTATGTATACATATGCAACAAATCTTCACCTCCAGCAGGGGCGCTATCACAAAATGCTATAAAAAGGGACTAGGTAGTCCTTTCCATATACCGCCCTGACGAAGCCCGGTCTGTCTATCAGCCCTGCGGGTGAAACGCGCGTCGGCATTGGCTAAGCCGACCGGCCTACGTGGTGCACGCTACTAACACAGCCTCCAGACCCCATGGTTGATGATACCTGCGGTGAATACAGAAGCGCAACAAATGTAACTTGAGGATCAAATAAGTTACGAGGACGCATCTTGCCACAGCGATATGTCTGAATGAAATAGCAAGGTCGTATATGTTCTATCATGGTTCACTAATATGGACTGTATCACGGTCACACACAATTACGGATACAACTGCCCTTTACTTGTGAAAACTTGCATGTCTAGTGGGTCCGTGAGCAATATACTTACAAAGAACGTTCTGGGTACTGTTATAACAATTGCCGAGGATAGCAACATTGTTACTTATATGTTATGCTGGCCTCGTAGTAACAACACTGTGAACTGCTTTTCTTCTTGCTTGCTACAATCTTCTTTGCATGCAGCCTCACTTGTCAGCATTTCAGGATCCCAGCAATACTGAGGAAATACCACCAACTGTGCTCTATGCTATAACCCTCTATTTTGCTTACTTTTCCTACTGCAAGCTCTGCATGAATAGCTAACAAAAAAGCACTAAAATGGCACATACTGTCTGTTATTATTGCTTATAAATGTCGTTCTACATGCATATTGTTAAATTCAAGAAAGCCTAACTTTGAGACCACTTAGATCCTGGTAACAATTACCATTTTTTGTACTGCCCAGTATTATACTCTCCTCGTTGGGAGTACTGTGAGCAGTTGGGTGTAGTGAGTCTAAGAATAAGGCTTTATTTCTTGATCATATATAAAATCGCTATTCACTGTATACCATATTGTGACTGTGACAATAAGCTGTGACTTGCTTCTGTTTATGGTACCCCTATTTGACCTCTTGGATCCCACTTTCTCATACCTGCCCAGGATATACCTCTTCACAAGGGGCTCTGTGTGCAGCAGGGTGTAGAGGTTCTATAAAGGTATCACATATTAATTCTACTAAGTTTTGGCTGCCTTTTTTCTTTGTACAAGCTGTGTACCCCTGACCGGTCAGGTTTTGAATACAAACTCTAGTATGTATATAAGTAACTTTTGTTTCCTTATTAACTTCCTACAACGAATGTGATATAGTGTATTGTATCTTTCTCATCTGGGGAGTGGTGTGCATACAGTTGGAAGATTTCCCTGTTCACAATTGGATTAAAAATTCACTGTTTAAATACGTACTATGGTCTAATGAGCTTTATTTTTTCAAAAAGAGTGCTGAAATCCCTGTCTTTTTACAACTAGGATTACACTCCTAGTCATTTCTCCCTTTTCTAAACCATAATAAACATTTTTTAAGGGTCTGCACCACCACTATTCTTATGCTGACAAAACTAGGAGTGTTATTGTCAGTTTGAAATTTCACATAAAAGCTCTTGAACAGCAGTTGCGTCCCCTCTGATAATTTTTTGTCTATATATATATATATATATATATATACATACATATATATGTCTGTGTGTGAATTTAGACATATATGTGAGTGTATTTATATATAAATAAATATATATGCTTGTGTTTGTGTGTGTATTTTTATAAACATATATATATATATGGGAGTCAAAGGGTAAACAGCGCTTATGGAGATTCTTAAAAACTGAATAATATTAAAATCTCGGCAGTGTTGGTGGGTAAAGAAAACAAAAAAAAAAAAAAAAAAAAAAAAAAGGGAAGAGAAGTATATGAATATACGTATATATATTAGAGTCTTTGATAGGATATTGGAATCCTAGTGTAATGAAGGCGTAATAGATACCCTTACCAAAAGTTACCTCAATCCTATGAGGTAAGTTTGCCGCATTGGAGGATGTATCTAGTGGTTGAATGAATCCTGGATGTTCTGGTCTGTATAAAATCGCTGCCTCTTGGAGTAGAATGGGATGTGGGTCCCCTTTGTGCTGGTTTCTTTAGGAAACTTCCTGTATTTATTGCCTCTTGGAGCTTGGTTTTCTTGTCTTGGTATGAACTTTAGGATGTCAGAGCAGGTGACGTGGTTACAGGGTACTTATTTCTTTTTTCTTTTCTTATTTTTTCTTCATTTTCCTTAGAGTTGTGTCAGCAGATACAAAACTCACGTCTGTGGTACACAAAGATATTTCCTTCCTTCCTAGTACTGTGTGCATAAAATATTTCCAAGCACGCCACTCACAAATTTCCCTTTTCCGACTCCGAGTCGTTTCAGACGTAAGGAAGGAATAGGATATAAATAGCAGCAGGTGACGTCAGTATACGTATTTTTTTTATTATTGGTAAAAGAGTACAGCAGTACTAAAGCTAATAGAGCGCGCTTCCAGTTTCCCTTGTGCGGGGTGGCATGGTTGCTTTTTATGGTTGGCCTACAGTTGCGCTCTTTTACCAATAATAAATAAAAAAAAAATACGTATACTGACGTCACCTGCTGCTATTTATATCCTATTCCTTCCTTACGTCTGAAACGACTCGGAGTCGGAAAAGGGAAATTTGTGAGAAAACCAAGCTCCAAGAGGCAATAAATACAGGAAGTTTCCTAAAGAAACCAGCACAAAGGGGACCCACATCCCATTCTACTCCAAGAGGCAGCGATTTTATACAGACCAGAACATCCAGGATTCATTCAACCACTAGATACATCCTCCAATGCGGCAAACTTACCTCATAGGATTGAGGTAACTTTTGGTAAGGGTATCTATTACGCCTTCATTACACTAGGATTCCAATATCCTATCAAAGACTCTAATATATATACGTATATTCATATACTTCTCTTCCCTTTTTTTTTTTTTTTTTTTTGTTTTCTTTACCCACCAACACTGCCGAGATTTTAATATTATTCAGTTTTTAAGAATCTCCATAAGCGCTGTTTACCCTTTGACTCCTATTTTTCCTATATTGTATAGACTTAGTCTATCATACAATATTTGTACCTTCATAGCTGCTCTATGAGATTTTCATACCTCTGACTAGCGCATTTACTTGAGTAACGCCTGTTTCCACTCACTGACACTGAATGGTAACATTCTACTTAATTCTATATATATATATATATATATATATATATATATATATATATATATATATATATATATATATATATATATATATATATATATAGAGAGAGAGAGAGAGAGAGAGAGAGAGAGAGAGAAAGAAAGAGAGAGAGAAAGAGAGAGAGAGAAAAAGAGAGAGAGAAACTATATTTAAAAATATCTAATAATATGAACCAGTTTAATGGATATAAGCTTGAAATATTTTAATGTTGTTTTCATTTTTAACCAGGATTAAAGCATTCTATGCTAATGAGTTTGGAATCTTCCAAAATTTCAATTTGAGTAGACAAATGTTAATTAAGTATACTATTCCTGATCATCTGCAGTGAATGTGATTATCTATGTTTGATACCATTGCTTGACTGCTTCATTTATTTTCCACAACTCAAAGAGCAAAGGAACGTCAATGGCTGAAGACTTTAAAGCATTGGCAAAATATGCAGCATCATCTACTCATTATCAGCTAGATTACGAGTTATGCGCGCTATAGGGAAATTAACGAACGCAACAAAAGTTGTGTTATTTAACCCCCTATAGCGCAGCCATTAGAAGTTTTGAAACAGCCGGCTTGTGCGTGTGATATGGTGGTTTTAAACTCCATACCGCACAAAATACAAGCGCTGTTTTGACGTGCTCGTGCACGCTTTCCTCATAGACATCAATGGGGAGAGCAAGTCAGAAAAAAAGCCTAACACCTGCAATCTACTGCCCCTGACATCGCCAGCACCTACCTACAGTTATTTACCCCTATTCCCCTGCACCCCACCATCACCCACACTATAATATATCTGTTAACCCCTATTCTGCCGCTCCCCGACATCGCGGCCATTAAAAAAAGTTATTAACCCCTAAACCTCTGGCCTCCCACATCACTTCCACTTAATAAACCTATTAA
Organism: Bombina bombina; assembly: GCF_027579735.1. Classification (NCBI taxonomy): domain Eukaryota; kingdom Metazoa; phylum Chordata; class Amphibia; order Anura; family Bombinatoridae; genus Bombina; species Bombina bombina. The sequence goes on along the minus strand of NC_069501.1, from coordinate 748,194,956 downwards.
CCCCTAAACCACCAGCCCCCCACATCGCAAAAACCTAAATTGAACTATCAACCCCTAAACCTAACCCTAACCGTAACCCTAAAACCAACCCTAACCCTAACTTTAACATAATTAAAATAGAGCTAATTTAAAGTTACAATTACTAACTAAATAATTCCTATTTAAAACAAAATACGTACCTGTGAAATAAAACCTAAGATAGCTACAATATAACTAATAGTTATATTGTAGCTAGCTTAGGTTTTATTTTTATTTCAAAGGTAAGTTTGTATTTATTTTAACTAGGTAGACTAGTTAGTAGTTATTAACTATTTACTAACTACCTAGTTAAAATAAATACAAACTTACCTGTGAAATAAAACTTAACCTGCCTTACACTAAAACCTAACATTACAAAAAAAAACTACCATTACTAAAAATAACAAACACTAAAATTATTAAAAATAAAAAGCCTACCATTAAAAAAAATAACATTTTTTATTCCTGTTCCTATTCTAATACCCTTTAAAAAAAACACCCCAAAATAAAAAAGCCTCATCTAGATTAAACTACCAAGGGCCCTTAAATGGATATTTTGTGGGCCCTTAAAGGGCCTTTTGTAGGACATTGCCCTACAGATAACAGCTCTTTTTTACAAAACAAAACAAACACCCCCTAACAGTATACAAACCCCCACCCCCCAAACTCACAAAATAAAAATAAAGTAAAACCTAATCTACCCATTGCCCTTAAAAGGGCACTTAGCTCTTTTACCAAAAGCACAAACCCTAAACTAAAAAAAAAACACCCAAAAAAACCCTTAAAAAAACCTATCACTAACCCCCGAATATCCACTTACAGTTTTTGAAGTCCTGCTTGAACGATCCAGGCGGCGAAGTCCTCATCCAGGTGGCAAGAAGTCTTTATCCAGGCGGCCTCTTTTATCTTCATCCAGACGGCATCTTCTGTCTTCATCCTGGCAGCATGGAGCGGGTCCATCCTGAAGACATCCGGCGCAGAGCATCCTCTTCATACGACTTTGCCGCCTGGATGAAGATAGAAGAGGCCGCTTGGAGGAAGACTTCTCGCTGCCTGGATAAGGACTTCGCCGCCTGGATGAAGATCATTCAAGCGGGGCTTCGGCAACTGTAAGTGGATCTTCGGGGTTAGTGATAGTTTTTTTTAAGGTTTTTTTTGGGTGGGTTTTTTTTAGTTTAGGGTTTAGGCTTTTGGTAAAAGAGCTAAATGTCCTATTCAGGGCAAAGCAAAATAGCTAAATGCCCATACAAATGTCCTTTTCAGGGCAATGGGTATATTAGTTTTTTTTTAGAATTAGGTTTTTTATTTTGGGGGTTAGTTGGGTGGTGGGTTTTACTGTTGGGGGGGGAGTGTTTGTATTATTTTGTTTTACATGTAAAAGAGCTGTTTAACTTAGGGCAATGTCCTACAAAAGGCCCTTTTAAGGGCTATTGGTAGTTTATTGTAGGCTAGGGTTTTTTATTTTGGGTGGGCTTTTTATTTTTATAGGGCTGTTAGATTAGGTGTAATTCTTTTTTATTTTGGATAATTTAGTTTGATATTTTTTCGTAATTTAGTATTTGTTTTTTTGTAATTAGTTTGTAATTTTTAGAGTAGTGTTAGGATTTTTTTAATGTGTATATTAGTTTAATTTTATTCGGCTAGATTACGAGTTTTGCGTTATGAGGGTCTTGGTGCTAACTTGCAAGTTATTGTCTTGCTCACCTCCCTATAGCGCTGCTATTACAGGTTTGCAAAAACCCGGCGTCAGCAGGCAATAAGTCAACGTTGAGCAAAATTGAGCTCCATACCACACCCAAATACCAGTGCTGCTTTGAGCTGGTTTTATTTGCTCATGCACAATTTCCCCATAGACATCAATGGGGAGAGTCGGCTGAAAAAAAGCCTAACACCTGCAATAAAGGAGCCTAAAGCTCAGTAACGCAGCCCCATTGATTCCTATGGGGAAACAAAATTTATGTTTACACCTAACACCCTAACATAAACCCCGAGTCTAAACACCCCTAATCTGCTGCCCCGGCATCGCCAACACCTACATTACACTTATTAACCTCTAATCTGCCGCCCCAACATCGCCGCCACCTATCTACACTTATTAACCCCTAATCTGCTGCCCCCAATGTCGCCGTCACCTACCTACACTTATTAACCCCTAATCTGCCACCCCAATGTTGCCGCCACCTACCTACACTTATTAACCCCTAATCTGCCGCCCCCAATGTCGTCACCACCTACCTACACTTATTAACTCCTAATCTGCCACCCCCAATGTTGCCGCCACCTACCTACACTTATTAACCCCTAATCTGCTGCCCCAATGTCGTTGCTACCTACCTACACTTATTAACCCCTAATCTGCCGACCCTAACATCGCCACCAGATACCTACATTTATTAACCCCTAATCTGCCGCCCCTAATGTCGCCGCCACTATACTAAAGTTATTAATCCTAACACCCACTAACTTGAACATAATTAAATAATTCTAAAAAAAAATTAAAATTAATAACTAAATAATTCCTATTTAAGACTAAATACTTACCTGTAAAATTAACTCTAAGATAGCTACAGTATAACTAATAGTTACATTGTAGTTATCTTAGGTTTTACTTTTATTTTACAGGTAACTTTGTATTTATGCAGCATCATCTACTCATTATCAGCTAGATTACGAGTTATGCGCGCTATAGGGAAATTAACGAACGCAACAAAAGTTGTGTTATTTAACCCCCTATAGCGCAGCCATTAGAAGTTTTGAAACAGCCGGCTTGTGCGTGTGATATGGTGGTTTTAAACTCCATACCGTCAAAATACAAGCTTTGTTTTGACGTGCTCGTGCACGCTTTCCCCATAGACATCAATGGGGAGAGCAAGTCAGAAAAAAAGCCTAACACCTGCAATCTACTGCCCCTGACATCGCCAGCACCTACCTACAGTTATTTACCCCTATTCCCCTGCACCCCACCATCACCCACACTATAATATATCTGTTAACCCCTATTCTGCCGCTCCCCGACATCGCGGCCATTAAAAAAAGTTATTAACCCCTAAACCTCTGGCCTCCCACATCACTTCCACTTAATAAACCTATTAACCCCTAAACCACCAGCCCCCCACATCGCAAAAACCTAAATTGAACTATCAACCCCTAAACCTAACCCTAACCGTAACCCTAAAACCAACCCTAACCCTAACTTTAACATAATTAAAATAGAGCTAATTTAAAGTTACAATTACTAACTAAATAATTCCTATTTAAAACAAAATACGTACCTGTGAAATAAAACCTAAGATAGCTACAATATAACTAATAGTTATATTGTAGCTAGCTTAGGTTTTATTTTTATTTCAAAGGTAAGTTTGTATTTATTTTAACTAGGTAGACTAGTTAGTAGTTATTAACTATTTACTAACTACCTAGTTAAAATAAATACAAACTTACCTGTGAAATAAAACTTAACCTGCCTTACACTAAAACCTAACATTACAAAAAAAAACTACCATTACTAAAAATAACAAACACTAAAATTTTTAAAAATAAAAAGCCTACCATTAAAAAAAATAACATTTTTTATTCCTGTTCCTATTCTAATACCCTTTAAAAAAAACACCCCAAAATAAAAAAGCCTCATCTAGATTAAACTACCAAGGGCCCTTAAATGGACATTTTGTGGGCCCTTAAAGGGCCTTTTGTAGGACATTGCCCTACAGATAACAGCTCTTTTTTACAAAACAAAACAAACACCCCCTAACAGTATACAAACCCCCACCCCCCAAACTCACAAAATAAAAATAAAGTAAAACCTAATCTACCCATTGCCCTTAAAAGGGCACTTAGCTCTTTTACCAAAAGCACAAACCCTTAACTAAAAAAAAAAAACACCCAAAAAAACCCTTAAAAAAAACCTATCACTAACCCCCGAATATCCACTTACAGTTTTTGAAGTCCTGCTTGAACGATCCAGGCGGCGAAGTCCTCATCCAGGCGGCAAGAAGTCTTTATCCAGGTGGCCTCTTTTATCTTCATCCAGACGGCATCTTCTGTCTTCATCCCGGCAGCATGGAGCGGGTCCATCCTGAAGACATCCGGCGCAGAGCATCCTCTTCATACGACTTTGCCGCCTGGATGAAGATAGAAGAGGCCGCTTGGAGGAAGACTTCTCGCTGCCTGGATACGGACTTCGCCGCCTGGATGAAGATCATTCAAGCGGGGCTTCGGCAACTGTAAGTGGATCTTCGGGGTTAGTGATAGTTTTTTTTAAGGTTTTTTTGGGTGGGTTTTTTTTAGTTTAGGGTTTAGGCTTTTGGTAAAAGAGCTAAATGTCCTATTCAGGGCAAAGCAAAATAGCTAAATGCCCATACAAATGTCCTTTTCAGGGCAATGGGTATATTAGTTTTTTTTTAGAATAAGGTTTTTTATTTTGGGGGTTAGTTGGGTGGTGGGTTTTACTGTTGGGGGGGAGTGTTTGTATTATTTTGTTTTACATGTAAAAGAGCTGTTTAACTTAGGGCAATGTCCTACAAAAGGCCCTTTTAAGGGCTATTGGTAGTTTATTGTAGGCTAGGGTTTTTTATTTTGGGTGGGCTTTTTATTTTTATAGGGCTGTTAGATTAGGTGTAATTCTTTTTTATTTTGGATAATTTAGTTTGATATTTTTTCGTAATTTAGTATTTGTTTTTTTGTAATTAGTTTGTAATTT
>NC_069501.1:746935239-746980239 GCF_027579735.1 Bombina bombina | reverse complement strand
TCTAAACAGATGTCAACAAACATGTATTTCCTTTTAATTTGAAAACTTAATGTTAAAGCTAAAAATATGTTAAGATATTTGAATAGTGTGTTTATATGTGTACTATTTTATTGCATAATGTACCTTTAAGAAACTAATTAATTTTAATTGGAAACTGAAATGTTTATTTTTACAACCCAGCAGGAGCAGTAACAATTCACTACAGTATAAAGAATGAAGCTATGGATCATGTTCACTTCACTCATTGGAGCCATTTTTTCTTTGCCTGTGAGTTAAATTTTAACCATTACACATTATATACAAATACAAAATTAAACTTTCATGACTCAGATAGGGCATGCAGTTAAAAAAAAAACCTCTTCAATTTACTTCTGTTATCTAACTTGCTTCATTCTCTAGATATCCTTTGTTTCAAAGAATTAACTAGATATGCTATAGTGATATAGCTGCCGATTGGAGGCTGCATATAGATCTCTTTTGTCAATTGGTCACCGGATGTGTTCAGCTAGCTCCCAATTTTACATTGCTGCTCCTAAACCTACTCTTCAACAAATGATATTGTCAGGCAAAGGCATGATTTTTTCCATATTTTTTCTACTAGCTTCTAAGGGGTTAATACAGAAAGCTTGGGACTAGTGGGGAAACAAGATGTTTTAACTTTGAAGTAGCTAACCTGGATAACTGCGATATAACTAAATAATAGTGAATACTTTGGTCTCCGTGTCTCCATATGTGACATTGTCCCAAACTTATTACTGCCTAGATCTCAGCATGGGGGAGGCCTGAGGTTCGAGGAGGGACTCCAACCTTTTAACAATCACTACATAGCCAGCCCCCTGACAGAAGCTAGAACTCCCTAACCACAATATCTAGTTATATGAATTATGCCCATAACTCTTCACAGACAACATTTTCAGTATTCATGTAGACAGATTTTAGGTGCTGGCAAAAGCAGGGATCCTATAAGCCCAAACAAGCCTGAGTATGGATAAGTGCCAAAAGACTACATGGGAAGTGCCAGCCACTTAAACTGGGGTGTGGGATGTTTGGATGTCTGTGGATTTGTTATAAACCCATGAAAAATGATACACCATCATTTTGCATGCAGTCGGCACACAGAATGACCCAAGCGGGTTTACCTATTTCCCTAGGGCCAATATCTCCCATCCAGCCAGCAAACATGATTAGTGTAATGTCAGCATTATGTAATTAACCCGGGGGGGGGGGGGGGGTTCATGTGTGTAATGAGTATAAAATAGTGCTTGAGGGTAACACAAGCAGAGTTCATTACACTTTTACATCTTGGACAATACCATTTGAAAAGATTACTGGGAGTCTCTACATATTTAATTTTAAACTGTAAGCTTTGATTTGATCCTTTTTATTTTTGTAATTGTGTGTGTCTATTGTCTATTGCTTATTTATCTTTTTAGATACCATCTAATTTCTAGTCATTTCTTTTTCTTTTTTTTATGCACTGTGAACCTATTTTTCAGATTAAAATATAAATTTTATCAGGTATGTTTGTGTAATAAAAGCAGAATTCTCGGCTTCCATGCGCTTGGGAATAATGTTACCAAAGTATTATTTTTATATATTTGTTTTTCTTTAATGCCACTGTAATTTACAGGTAGCTGAAAAAGTCCTGAGTAATTTGTTTTTGGGTGGTGGAAGCAAATGTTCATGTTTGGTTGAAGTGTAGGCCGGATTTGGGGGGATTAATTTGGGTTGGCCCTTAAACCCTGGTGAGAATTTGGGATAAAGAAGCCGGAAACCCTGTAAGGTTAACCCCTTCATGCCCACACTCTCCCTGTTGCCAAAGCTTGGCAAGTAGCTTTGTCCTTGGCAAGCTGGTAGTAGAAGTATTTATGAACATTTATTTTTTAGGGTGGTGTAGGTAGGTAGGTAGGTAGGCAGGATTTGTAGTTATTTAGGTAGGATTTAGATGGCTCTTATGCCGTGGTAAGGAATTGGGATACTATGTGCTGTAAACCCAATCATGCCTGCACTCTCCCCACAGCTGGACAAGTAGTCATGTGTGTGGCTGGAGCTGGAGATGGAGACTGGCATCTAGCCCTGCCTGTGGTAAAGTAAAATGTTTAGGGTGGATTTAGTTAACCCTGTGTGCTGCAGACTGGAAACAGCGGTAGGGATATTTGACCTTCTATCACAGACTGTCGGGCAACGGTGGGAGAGTTGAAACTCATTCCTTCATATTCTGTATCACAGGGCAGAGGGGGTATTGGTATAGGGGTTATACCCCTGTCCATCATAGATACCAAGAAAACAAAGCAAATATGATAAAAGATGTAAATGGAAAGTTGTTTAAAATGGTATGCCCTTTAACACTACACTTTTATATTGTAGTTCAACTAAACATTTTTGTGTCTTGTGAAAGTCAGTGTGGAAGTATACAATTTGCAAAATAAGATATATATTTTACACAATTTCAGTAGCAAATTTTAGAGAGATTCCAGTTTTGTGTATTAAATATTCTTAATTTTTTTAGAACAGACGCCCAGAAGCCAAGGAACCACGGCAAATAGAATTAAACTGCTGATATTTTGCATTCTTCTACAAACCTATACATTTAAATACCCCTAATTGGCTGATATATAAATTGTTTCTCGTTCCTCAATATTTTTGCTACCTTCCAAATTTTATTAAAAAAAAAAACCCTGGTTCAAAAAGGACAAAGCATACAAAGTTAAAAGGATCTTCCTACCCATATGAAATTGCTTTTTTTCTTGCCAGTATCACCCGCGATATTTTATAAAAAGTGATCTGACCCTCTCTATCCTGACGAGTGGCAATGTGCCTTCCATAGGAAACAATAGGGATCACTGTCTGAGCAAAATCCGCCCACATCACCAGTGAACTCGGATCTCAGCAGTGGGGAGCAAAACATTTTTACACAACATAGAATGAGCAGTCACTAAAAAAAAAGTGGTTTCTGTGTAGAAACAGTTCAAATAATACATATGTAAACTAATAATACATATGTAAACTAATAATGCATATGTAAACTAATAATACATATGTAAACTAATAATGCATATGTAAACTAATAATAAATATGTAAACTAATAATGCATATGTAAACTAATAATGCATATGTCAACTAATAATACATATGTAAACTAATAATGCATATGTAAACTAATAATACATATGTAAACTAATAATACATATGTAAACTAATAATGCATATATAAACTAATAATACATATGTAAACTAATAATGCATATGTAAACTAATAATACATATATAAACTAATAATGCATATGTAAACTAATAATGCATATGTAAACTAATAATACATATATAAACTAATAATACATATGTAAACTAAGTTTCACTGTACATTCAGTAGATTTCTTACATTTTAAAATCTCGCCAATTCCTGGCTGGCAAGACTAGTAAGTGTAAAAAGATGCACCTAAAATTGAGGATTATAAAATTAGAAATTGAGGTTGATGTTTCCCTATTAAGATACTATGGAACACCTATATATTCGCTATGTATGCGATCACCATAGTTTATAAAAAACACCTTAATAATAAACCTATAGAAGCTTGGGGTGTGGGTATATTATTCATATATATGCAGTTTATTATATGTATGTATTATACTGTAAAATACTGTAATATTTATGTAAAGTCTTTTCGTAATTTAAATAAGCATGTTTTTAACTTTTGGCAAGTTATTGTCTTTTTTGGTAAAAAATGTCATGAACAGAATATTAATATTCAATAGAAGACAAAAGCTGCGGCTTTTATGTTTTACAAAATTGCCTTTTTTTAGATTTGCACTATGTAAAACCTGTTTTTTGGAACTGAGGTTTTTTTTTTAAATTCTATTTTATTAACCAATATAAGTTCTCACTGTACTTAAAGGGACATGACACCCACATTTTTTCTTTTATGATTTAGAAAGAGAATGCAATTTTAAACATCTTTCTAATTTACTTATATTATCTAATTTGTTTTATTCTCTTGATATTCTTTGCTGAAAAGCATATCTAGATATGCTCAGTAGCTGCTGATTGGTTGCTGCACACAGAGGCCTCGTGTGATTGGCTCACCATGTGCATTGCTTTTTATTCAACTAAGGATATCTAAAAAATGAAGCAAAATAAATAATGGAAGTAAATTGTAATGTTGTTTAAATTTCTATTCTCTATCTCATGAAAGAAAGATTTTGGGTTTAGTGGCCCTTTAATAGGATACTAAACCCTTTTTTTTTTTCTTTCATGATTCAGAAAGAGCATGAGATTTTAAGCAACTTCTAATTTACTCATATTATCAATTTTTCTTTGTTCTCATGCTATCTTGATTTGAAAAAGCAGTACTATAAGCTTTAGAGCCAGCCCATTTTTTGCTCAGCACCTGGGTAGTACTTACTGATTTGTGGCTAAATGTAGCAAACCAATCAGCAAGCTCTACCAAGCTGCTGAGCTAAAAATGGGCCGGCTCCTAACTTTTTACTACTGCTTTTTCAAATCAAGATAACATGAGAACGAAGAAAAATTGATAATAGGAGTAAATTAGAAAGTTGCTTAAAATTGCATGCTTTATCGGAATCATGAAAGAAAAAAATGTGGGTTTAGTATCCCTTTAAAGTGTTTTTCTTCTAATATTGTGGCGCACTGTAACTTGTTATTAATATAGAACACATTTGTTAAAATGTGAAATTAGAAGCAAAACATGTCCAGTACAGTGTGAACGTATAGGGTTTATTAAAAAAAGAATATTAAAAAAGCTATCAATTAAAAAAAAAAAAAAAAAACATTTTTGGCATAGTGCAAAGCTAAAAAATGCACTTTTGTAAAATGAAAAAGATGCGACTACTGTCTTCTATGGAATATCAATTTCCCGTACATGAAATCTTCTTCATAAAATGAAAAAACATGCCAAAAGTAAAAAACATGTTTATTTCAAATCCCGAAGACTTTGCATACATATTATAGTGTTTTACAGTATAAAACATATACATAATAAAGTGCAAACACATGTACAATATACCCACAATCACCCAGCTCCTATAGGTTTATTATTCATGTCCTAGTTTCATTATTGTTATAGGGACATTAAACACTTTGAGATGGTAATATAAAATTAAAAATTGTATCTAGAAAAACCCCTACAATATACTTTCATTATTTATTTCATTCTGAAATTGTGAGCTTTTCAGATGCTGTTAGAAATGGAAGTGCAGAACACTGTTATATTCCACACAGCCATTGGCTGCACCTAGTGACCTATTTATAACTTTCCCTAATTGGCCACAGCAGAGAAGGTAACCTAAGTTACAACATGGCAACTCCCATTGTTTTATAGACACTAAAACTTTACACATATTTTGTCAATATGTAAACAACTAAATAAACTTTAAAAAATAAATCTACATGTTATTCTCAGACTAATCTTTGCTTTGAATGCATCATTCTATCTAGCATTTATTTAGTGTTTACTGTCCCTTTAAGTAACATAGTTAGTTTACCACTCAATACTGTGCACAGGTATCGTTTACATTACAGATTCAATACAGGTGGTGATGCTGGTTTGAAATTTCCGCCAGTGTCAGAGAAGCATTGTCTCCCACAGAGAAGTATAGTAAAATGCCTTGTGGTGAGACAGCCTTCAAACACTGATTTCAGTCCTTTATAACCTTTCACAGCCAATCTCAATAGCAAGACTGATTCCTTTTTTAAATTATTATCACAATGTTTTTAACAAGGGGCTAAATAAAAGTGAGAACAGGTGGATCTGTTGCTTTTCCTATATCATTAATTACATTTCTATGCATGCACACAAAGGATAGAAATAGATCAAACATATGACTATCCACATCTTAGTTTTATCTGCAGCATTTGCACAGTGTTGTAGAGCAAGTGATTCCATTTGCAAATTCATTAACTGTTTAATAAAACATTTCCAAATGCTGAATTTTGCATAACTGCACCGCACTGGAATTGAATGAAATACATTGTGTGGCCTTGGTATCCTAAGTAAGAAAGGGAAGGCCTGAGAAATTCTGGTGGCTTTATATCTGTACATCAGTCAATGTTTTAACTCATTTTTTTTCTTTTCCCTCTTTTTGTAGCTTCCTCCTCATTCCCAGCACCCGGGCTATGTGAACTTCAGTTATGAGGTACTATAGTAAAAAGTATAAAAGGAATTATGACAATAATACAACAAATGCATCGAGTAGATGCACAATATAAAGCTGGTGTGGGGTATGAATTAGACAATGTAAATAGAGGAAACTTTGTTAAAATATTCATGGTATATACCAAAAGCTGCTAGAATACATTATATTATAAACCACTGCTAATGGATTAAAGGACAATTTAATACAGTAAAATTATATAATCAACAAATGTACAATAAAAAAAAATGACAATCACTCATTCTGAATTTTAAATGAACAGTAGATTTTTTTTTCTGACAAATCTCAAAATGTATTTAAATTTACCAGCCCACATGACAGACATCACATGTATCACATGACAGACATCAGCCAATCACAGGCTCATACATGTGAACTCTTGCACATGCTCAGTTGTAGCTGGTGCCTCAGAAAGTGTGAATATAAAAAGACTTCACAGTTTATAATGGTAAAGGAGCTATTTGTAAATAATTTAATATGCTCCAGCAGGTAAATTAGATAACTGGGAACCCATTAAAGGGGTGATACAGTACAAGTTCTGTTTAAGAGTTTTTAAAATGGTTTCTCTGAAACACTTTAGTTACCTTTATTCACATGTTGTTGTGAAAGAATAATGACACGTGTCTGGATTTGAGAGCTGAGTTACAAGACAATGAATTGTCACTAAGATCTAGGTGTGAGGATTGACTGCCCAGACTAACACAGTGACATGGTTTATGGAGTTGTATATGTCTAGTGATGACAGTCATGATGGGGAGCGATGACTGGAAAGTTATGGGAACATTCTCTAAGAACAGATAGAAATTAAATTTGGTTATATTCTCAAAGTATAATACAGGTTACATTATATGTGAGTGATTAAAGAATAAGAAAGGTTATATATATATATTTATATATATATATATATATATATATATATACACACACGCCTTCACATTCAAACACCTTGTCAAATACCATATCCTTTTAAAATAATGTTATCACTTTTTTATTTTTAAATCTATCTATCTATACATACACAAAATATATATTTCTATATCTCTATATATCCATATAGATATATAGCTATAGATAAATATTTTGTATATATATTTATTTATTTATATATATTCTGAGTGAAGAACAATGCTATTTTAAGTTTCTCTTAATCACTTAACACACCTTCAAGTTAGCGCACTTGGCTTTGTGCACCTTCAGCATTTTCATAGTCTACCATAGAAATCTACGGGGAGAGAAATTTAACACAGTCGAACAATTCATCACCCAGATGTTAGCGCTCCTGCTTGAGCGAAAGTTTTTACTTGTAATATGAGCGCAAGAATAGGAGAGCTACTGACATATCTTGCCCGGTGTTACTGCTTAATAGCATTAATATTTTTGTGATCCACTTGTAATCTACGCCTTGATTGGGAAATGAGCGAGGACTACAATTTGTAAAGCAATTAGTTAGGGCACACACTCATATAATTGTATTTATTTATCTTAATAAAACACAGCTACATAGCAACATTACTATGTCTCGTTAAATGTACAAAAAGGAATGTGGTCTTGGAGAACAGACAATATATACAATTAGAAGTAAATTTGCTTGGCAGAATAAATATGTAGAGTGAAGAAAATTGTCTAGTGAGTGTGAATTCCTCCAGAGTTGGTCTGCAAAATATCTGTACAAAAGATTAATCACAGACCCACATATTCCAGAAATGTAATAACTTAATCATTTCTTGGTCTGCATTAACACATCATCTAAATTATAACTATTTGGTCTAATATAAAAAAACAGAATATAGGTGAACCCTTTGGAAGAGCTTTATACACGGGGTTATGTAATATTTTTATATTAAAATCCATTTCAATCCATTAGCAAACAAACAAACACATTTTTATAGTTTTTTTGAATAATTCCGCACTGCCTTAACACTTCCAATACTTTGCATTGAGATTCTGTACCAACCCATCAAAAACTCTTTTGTACCAGTACCTACTTGAAAATATAAGATTTTGGCATCTTTGCACAGCTATGTGTTTGGATATTCAAAATATTTTAATTAAAAAAATAAATAAATAAAAAGTCATTATAATATTTGCATAGAATTTGAGCTTTTAAGAAAGACCATAACAAATATTAAATAGATACAGAAGATACTCATAATCAACAATTAATATTTGGGGGTCTATTTATAATGTGTCAGGCGTACATGATCCGCTGTAGCAGATCATGTCCACCCGACATCGATAAATGCAGACAGCATACTCTGTCAGCATTTATCATTGCACAAGCATTTCATGTGAAATGCTTGTGCAATACCACCCCTTGCACATTTGCGGCCAATCAGCAGCTAGCAGGGGTTGTCAATTATCCGATCAGGAAGATTGCTGTCCCCCACCTCAAAGGTGGCGGACGAGTTAAAGAACAGCGGTCTTATGACTGCTGCTTCTTAACTCCTGATTCCGGCGAGCCTGAAGGCTCATGCGGAATAAGCAGCTTGACTGCTTCATAAATCCGCTCTGATGCCTTTTATATAGGGGTGTTCATGTAGTTACTCAATCCAAGTGCATTATTTTCAAAAGAGCTTTACATGGATTGGAAAATGATTGTTAAAGGGACAGAGTTTTTCAATGGTTTTGTTAAAAAATAATAAAAAATATACTTGGGTTATGAATGACCGGTTGAGAAAGTAAAGCATGGAGTTAAAAAAAAATTATATGCATTATGATTTATGAGGTTACTTAAAGGGACATTAAACACTTAGAGATGGTAATATAACATTATAAAAAACTCTGCAATATAATTTAATTATTTATTTTCCCCCCTTTTCCTGCAATTCTGAAATTCTGAGCTTTACAGTTCTTGTTACATTCCACACAGCCATTGGCTGCACACTCTAGTGAACTATTGATAACTGTTCCTAATTGGCCACAGCAGAGATAAGATAGAACATTGAAGTTCCCGTTGTTTTATAGACACTAAAACTTAACACTTAGTTTGTCACTATTTAAATAGCTAATAAAACTTTAAAAAAATACATCTACATCTTATTTTCAGACTAATCTTTTCTTTGAGTGCATCATTCTAGCTAACGTTTATTTTAGAGCCAGATTACAAGTGGAATGCAATATATCTCTTTCATGAAAGCGATATTTGTGCTCCACTGTGTAATACCAGCCCACGCTAATGTGAACTGGTATTATAAGTTCACAGAAATGCATATGTGACCTTGTGTTCACCTTGCTGGGAAGCATTGCGTTAATGAAAGCATGCTTCTATGGGAGCCTCGTTGTGATGCCGTCAGAGACAGCATCAGAGCATTGCGCAGAGAAGGGGGTAAGTAGCACAGCAATGGCAGCAATCTTAAATGAGGAAAAAATACCACCTTTAGCATCTAGAATAGTGATTTTTGAAAGGCAAATTATAAAAATTGGAACCTAGAGCATATTTATTTATATATGGTATTAGTATTATAAATGTAGTTAGTAAAATTCCTAGCATGCTTAAATAGCATAGGTTATGCATAACTAATACAACTGACAGGGCCGGACTGACAAATCACACCGGAAAATATTTATGGCCCAGCCCTGACGCCCCCCCCCCCCTCCGGCCCAGCCCCGCCTCCCCTCTGGCTCAGCTTTGCCCACTCCGGCTCATGGCCCAATCTGGCCCTGTTTACACAAAGCCAACTTAAAAGTGCAACATACAACACAGAAGCCACAAATTTATGTAGAAAACGAATGTACTGCACTGCTATTGAGCATACAATTAAATATAGCATATTTTCCGTGCCTGTACTATAGTAAACAGTTCCCACTGTACACAAAACTAAGCAGTTGGCATAAGCAGTCACTTACCTAGCTGTCTCAAACTCTAACAAGTCGCCAGCACCACAAGAGTTAGCTAGTCCAGAATCCAGATCACAAGCCCCACATCCCCTCCAGCCCCCTGAGCCCATGATCAAGGAGCTGCCTCTGGAGCGACTATGATGGATGATGGGGGCCTGGATGGGGAGCCATCCGAGCAAGCATGTGGGTGGGGAACCGGGGTCAAAAAGTAAAGGAACCGCTAAGTTCCTGCCTGCTGCTTGGTGGTGTGGTGACTGTGTCACCCTCTCTCTGAGCTTCCTGTGGTCCTTCTTCCCTGCTTGTTTTACTTTAAAGAAGTGGCCTACAGGTTCTCAGTGTGGGCAGGGCTAAGGGAACCGGCGGCGCACTGACTTGCCCTTTGCGCAGAACACAGTTAGAAGCGGCACATGCATGGTTTGTGAGAGTGCACGTCCCTCACAACTGTGCTTTGCTGCTCTCCACACATTGCAGCTGCCCCTGTTGGCTCACCGGCTGCCGGCCCACCAAGATTTTTCCCGGTATCCCGGCGGCCCAATCCGACCCTGACAACTGACAGAAAAAAAGATAAATACATATGTTAAAACACTATTAATGATTATATAAGCTTTGCAACTGCATATTATACTATATAAAAAATTTTAAATGAAATATTTGAAAACAAATAATTGGAATAATAATAATAATAATATATATATTTCTTTTTAAGATCCTGTCACCTTTAAAATGGTACCAGACCATGATGAAGCATCAGGTATGAATTCTTCATTTATTTGACATTTCCTATGACTGAGAGACATGTATCTCAAATAATATTTACTGCTTAAGGCATCTGAAATGTTGTTTGCCCGCCAACTAGTCCTTAATAACCCATAGTTATGAATATGTGAATAATTATATTTTTTAATTTTTTATTTTTGTACTGCAGTTATGCCCATAATTTAACATCTGTAAATGTAATAATACTGCACTTGTTCATGTTTTCTTAGAGTTACATTTATTTTAATTAAATGGGATTCAAGGTGTGGTTTAATAAATGCACTACAATTTAATTATAAACTAATTATTTTCTTCTCTTCCTTAACGTGTAAAAATGGGAGTCTCTCAAGGAATATACTCTATATCTCCTTGGTATAGATTAATGTTAGCTCAAGAAGGCCAGAACAATTTGGAAGCTATGTCCAGAAAATAGAGTCCCCATATAATTGGTATAGAAGTAGATGTAGAATTTTTAAAAGACTCTATTAAAAGTGTGGCTAAAACAACATTATCAAAGAACATTATCAGAGACATGGAGGAAGGCTCATATGAAACTTTTACATAAAATGTATTATACTTCTAAAAAAGGGGCTGAATGGGGTAATAGACAGTTTGATAAATGCCCAAAATGCAGTCTACATGAGGCTGACTTAATCCATATACTGTGGGACTGTCCCAAAATCAGACAATTTTGGTTAAAAATTGAATACTGGGTATTTCAAATATTAAAAAAGACATGGCCATCTTGACCTAGGGCAAGTATTATTTTTGACTAGTAACAGTGACAGGGCGCAAGATGGTAAATGTATTAACATGGTAGTGTTGTCAGCCATAAGTATAATATAAAAAAATTGGAAGAGTAGACAAAAACATAAATTTGCAGAGTGGAAGAACTTCATCATGAAACAAGTAATAATAGAACAATATGACACTCAAGCATGTAATGAGTGTCAATGAGAATGGGGCTCATTGATACAATCCCTCGATAAATCTCAACAGGAACAGATATTATATTTCCTTATGAATACGGCATTTGGGCTCTCCAAAGCATCCTACATGGAAGGTTAATTTTAATTTTATTTTAAAAATATTATTATTTTGTTGTTGTTTTGTTTATGGGGGGGATTAAAAAAAACAAAAAAAAAACAAAAAAAAAACTTGTGAGGTTAAAATAATAATGGAAATTGTTGCAGGCATAGAATTGAAATTTATATGTCCATGGATATATTGCCGAATAGTATGCTGTTTAAACAACAAAATTATGTAATGGATTATGTGTGAGATTGAAATTTGCCTTACCCTCCTCTCTCCTGCTATCTGTTAGTGTGTCTCAAGGCTTAGTTTTGGGCCCCCTGCTTTTCTCAATATATTTCTTCACTTGAAAAACTCATATGCTCATTTTGGATCCAGTACCACCTGATGACATCAACATCTATATATTTTCTTCCACACTATTCACCTTCCTTCTAAATCAGGTTACAGATTGTCTCACTACCATCTCTTCTTGGATGGACCACCATCTCCACAAAATAATTATACCCAAGAAGTGACTTTTACTAAAGCCCCCTTCTTGCAACACTCCAACACTACCTTAGAGTATTGCATGACCCTGTCTTCTCCTTTTCATCTGAGCAGGACTTTAACTAAATGTGAACCCATAGGGCCTGATGTTCCAAACCTCTCTGCTGAAGTTAGATGATCTAAAATAATCTTCCAGCATTGTGAGATCCCTAGTGAAATTTTCAAAAGGCAGATTTTGCTATACTTCTCTAAGGGGCATTCCCTGCAGCATTTCTGTATGTGAAAAAGAGACAAGCCCAGTGCAATATAGCACTGCATGTCAGAGTTCTTCTGCATTTACACTTTGTGCTTTGTATTTTTTTTTATCAATTTACATTTCAGATTACCTTTTTTAAATTCAAACTTTGCACTTTCTATTTGTATTTTATTTTATATAAAGGAGTGTATTTAAGATTGTGCTTTTAAGAATTCTGATAAGGCCCTGACAGTTTTTGTTTAACAAATTAGGATCATACTTTGTATATTTATGTGTATCTTTTACAAATTACTATGCCCTTTGCATTTCCTCTATTTAAATTAAAATTGAAAAACTGTCCGCATCAATTTCACAGTGACCTTCAATATTTTCTATGGGCCAGATAATCAAGCATTCACTAGTATGAAGAGATATTATAGTGCAGACTTCACAGGGGCTGAATTCAATTATTTTTTTTAAGAAAAGGGGAGGAACCTGGAAGTCCCAGAGAGATGAAAGATGCCTTCCATAGAAAGTAATGAAGCTCTCTGGGAAACAAAATTTCCCATGGGATAGAAAAGGTAACTGGTGAACACCTGGGGCTTATATTAAAGCTCAGTTTTCATCACTTACAAATTAAACTGAAATGTTTTAGCTGAATTTTAACTTTTTTGTCTATATTTTAGTATATATTACTTTTCTGTTAGGTAAAATAAGTGTATTGTGAATTTTGAACAAATGTCACTTGCATTCAGCTGGCAAGATAATTCAGTGAGCTTGTTTAAAAATGCTTACAAAAAAAGAGAGCATCAGACCCTGGGAAATCCCCTGTTGAGCCCAGGGAGTTCCTCTCTCCCTCCTACTTTCTCAAATGGACATTTCTAGTTTACAATGGAGCAAATACAAAGTACAATGTAATTTGTAAAAGAAGCACAGAAATATATAAAGTATGATCGTAATTTGTTAAAGTAACACGGGAACTTTCAATACATAATCAGAATTTATAAAAATCACTTCTATATCTAAATGTAAATGTATAAAAATATAAAAGAGAAAGTGCAATAATACTGACAGCACCCAATCTGAAATGTAAAGTGATATAAAATACAATGCATAAAGTGTAAGTGTAACAAAACTATCATATCATGCAGTGCTATATTGCACTGGGCTTGTCTCTCCTTCACATACATAAATGAGAGAGACCCCACAGTGCTGGAGAATTCCACCCTTTTTAAGCATTCAGTGAGTTCAGCCCCTGTGAAGTCTGAACTACAATTTCTCTACAAGCTGGAGAATTCTTTAAATATCAAGACCATAATGAGATTTAATCACATCATTTGCATTGGACACAAATGTTAAAACAAAATGCTCTTAAGAATTGGATAATTTTATTTTATTACCAGAATATCATATCTTTGTATGGAAAAAATGGTGGTCTTAAGATGCTTAAATTAACATTGACAACAATAGGAAGTGTATGTTAATGCACAACCCATCCCTGGGTAAAGATTGCTTAGGGGCTGATAAAAAATAGTTCCTACAGCTCTGTAAGTGGACAAATACTCTCCTTTTCAAACAGAAAACAGAAAAAAGGAGTTTTACTTAGGAGAGTAACCTATATTTTTCTTATACCAAAACATCTATAATACATTAATTATTACCTATTTTTAGATGGGACAAAATAAATTTCACCTGAACTTCTTTATCAGTTTTATAAATGTTTTTTTTTTATTTAATATACATCCAGTAACAAAATAATCTGTTTTCACAGTACCCCTCTTATGGATATGAACCTATGTCTGGGTGGCTGCAAAATTCAATGATACCAGTCATGCCTCAGCAACATCTACCGCAGCAACATGCAATGCCAAAATTACAGCCTCGTCCTCCAATACTGATCCCTCAGCAACCCATGATACCTGTTCCTCCTCACCATCCTATGATACCACTCCCACCACAACAGACACATCCCCTCAGTCCAACTTTTCTGACAAACCCTGAGGCGCATCTTCCTACAAACACTCAGCCAGTTGAGTCCCCAAGGTCAGATGTTCCACCCCAAGCAGGCCAGCCCCTCTTCCCAAAACAACATCAACCACCTCTTGTTGAAGAAAGGCCCCAAGACCCATGGCAACCAATAGTCAAACATAATCAAGAGGAGCTGGTAAGAATAACCAACATGCATTTTTAACCCCTTGTCTATCACTGAGAACTGCAATGCACTGCAGACCTTCCTACACCAAGTCCTTTTTTAATGATATATTTATTTTTGCTGTAAAATTATAGTAAAACAATTGGTATGTAAATATTAAGAGCTCATTACAATAGATTACTTGTTTAATGTATTAATCACAGACAAGGAATATACAGCGTGACCTGACTAAAATGGTTATGGAATTTTTCAAGCTCATAACAAGAAGACTATCATGGCATGGAAAGCCTCTAAGCCACTAAGTAATTTTGCTTAGCAGAAAAATATATATACATCTATTATTACAGTTTACATAGGGAACTACATGTTTGACCATTTCAAATGTACCCTTATCATTGCTAAAGGACCATATTTCAAGTGCTAGAAGCACACAAAATATTTACAAGATTATCAGACTGATTTCAAGAGACAACTTACATTCTGTAAAGATTTAATTTAATTACAGTTTCTACAGCATGGGTGAAGCTATATATGAATCATTAATTGAAGCTTAAAATGTTTATTTCCCCTTAAAGTGATTGTAAAGTTTAAAGAAAAAAAAGTACCCCTATTTGTAAGAGTATTTTTAGATACTGGGCTTTAATTCATTAAACTTTACAATCACTTAAAAAATTCCTAACCTATATGGCTGTATATTGGCTTATCCAGTCATGAATGCACATATGTAAGATAGTAATGTAGTGAACCTTGTAGTGGGTGTTCCCAGAACACAGACCACACCCCTAAAACATTTAAAAATATGACATATCTAACTCATTTATTTAAACTTAATCAGTAAACCATGGATGGCTGACTCTTATAGAAAAACAAAACTAACAATGTATGCCATAGTTTCGGGGCCCTAAAGGAAAAGCAGGAATAAAAATGTGTACTTTGAGGTAACCACAACTCAAAAGAGCCCTCTGGAGGGAATAACAGCATACAGACAGTATGCTGTAACCTTACATATATTTGGCCCTGTGCCATTCATATTTTTTAGACATTTATTATTTATTTGTTTTATAGCCATACATTTAAATGCGGCCCTTAAGGTTTTTAGAATAGGAAGTTTGCAATCACTACTGTAATTTGTTAAATGTAATGTTCCTGTAACATAATAATTACAAGTTAAGAACATAATTAAAATATATATATACTGTATATAACCAAACCAGTTATCACCACTTGTTAGACGTTTTATTGAGTAAAACAAAGTATGTTCTTGTATAAAAATAAACTTGAAATGAAAAATGTGTTGATATATGTGACACTGCCCCCGACTACCCAAGTGCTATAGACTACCCAAGTGCTATAGATCTGTGCAACCATACACACTATAAAAAGCATACACATCTCATCCTTCTGACAGAAGTGAGCTGTTACTGTGAGAGTGAAGCAAGTTCCTCCTAACTTAAAATGTCATCTGCATAGGTAACTCATGTGGATTGGCACTATGTGTTGCAGAAGGGGATAGGTATAAAACTTTTCCATGGTGGTAAATTGTGGTAGGCTCAGGAGTGTGCATGTGTCTTAAGAACTATGTGCTTGTAACAGTGTGGAAAGCAATGTTTCATATAATACCACTCAGCTATATTCTACACTTATATAGTTAGAAGTTGTGCAGTCCCTACAAAAGCGTTAGATATCTCACTGATACAAATATGTAATAATATAGGGAAATAAAGTGCACTTGATTAGATATCCACTTTTAGACTCTTTAAATTATGTATGTTTTGTGTTTCTTTTAGGATTAGAAGCCATTGTAAATTAGGAGAAAGGAAGTTCGTCTGCGACTGCTACAGAGCACTGAACATTTTGCTGTATCCAAAACACTTTGCTTTTTAGCACACTACTGTAACTGCATTGCAAAAAAAAGATAATAAAAAATGTAAACAATATCATAATAAACAATAAACATCTAAATACCAATCCTTTTGTTGTGGCATTGTATTTGTTTTTGGTTGGTAATCCTACACTCCTACATGACCAAATAGTTTTTGCCCATCATCAACTATAAAAATAAAAAATTTTCAGAAAAATGTGTGCAATGAGAACTTTCAATATATGTTCTCCTCACTAAAGGAATTGTTGTCATGGTATTATGGTTATAATAACTTACATTATTATATTAAAGCTTTACAAATGTTTGAAGAATCAAATATATACAGTAAAATAGGAGCCGAATTATTAAGCTGCAAATGCAGCGGTTTCCACGCGAGCCTTTAGGCTCGCCGGAAACAAAATGAAGAAGCAGTGGTCGTAAAACGATCGGGATGATTGATACCCTCTGCTAGCGCCCACGAATGTGCGGGGGCGGCATTGCACAAGCATTTTACATGAAATACTTGTGCAATGATAAATGCAGACAGTGTATGTTGTCGGAATATATAGATGGCGGACATGATCCACTACAGCGGTTCATGTCAGCCTGAACATGATAAATCGGCCCCTTAATGTGTTCCATTAATTTGCTATACAACAAGATGCAGAGCATAAAATGTGTAGAAATGCCTTCTTAATGTTTATTTTTGTATATAAAATTGCCACATTTCCTCTTTGAAACCACAGATCTTTAAAATAGGCTCAGCTTACAGGTAGAGCAGATTTCTTATAGTTCACTCTTTAAACTCTATCTTATCTCTGTCTGTATATACAAATCCAAATACATAGAACAATTGCAAATTATTTTTTTTGTTCCTATATCTACTAACCCCTTTGGGAGGATGATTACAACTGCTTCTTCTTCTTTACATAGCTTTTCTGTACCCCTTACTGCAGCATTGACCTTTCAATATGGTGGTTTCAGCAGGCAAATACAGCTATTTCAAATGACACAATAAAAGTAAATGTGCTATTTGTGAACAATTTAAAGCACTGTAGCAAGTAAAAAAGATAATTGGGAACACATTAAAGGATAGGATTTTTTACAGTACATTGTCCCTTTAAAGGAATGAGCACATAGTTAAGGTAATTACATTTTTTGCAAAAATGCTTCTGAGAAAAGAGTAAACTAAGCTTGCTCATGTATTAATGCACTGGTATACCTACGTATGCAAGAGGAGCTCTGGAAATGTGAAATCTGTCAGAACCATTCTCTGGAACATTTCTGCAAGAATAAACTATTGCAAAAAAAAATAAAAAATGCTTCTAATCAGTTTTAAAATATAATACTAGGGTGTGTTTTAAATTTGACTTTCATATCATATTTAAGTAACATAGAAGTCTCTATTCAACCTATTTCAACTTAAAAGTATTTTTTAACTTTATACTACTTTTCCTTCTGAAATTACCAAAGGCTCTGCTGCTTAGGGGACTGGGCCACATGTGGCCCTCTGCACTAGTTTTTGCGACCCCATGAAAAAGTAGAACAGTGAATGTGTGTCATAGTTTTTGTGGTCCCAGGAAAAAGCTGAACTAAATATCTTTGCTTTGGGGACTTCTGGTTAGTGGGCAAACTCAAATGAGCTCTTTGAAGGGGAGAACAGCGGGTACTCCTGCAAAATTACTTAAATCAGGCCCTGTGGTACTATATATTTTTCGGAAAAATATTAATTGGGTATTTAATATCCATAAATTAATATGAGGTCCTTTAGACTTCTACAATATTGATCTGTGGCTCCTATATGTTAGGAAGTTTGCCCTCTCTATTCCTCCAATTGACTGTTGATTGGAATGCCCATTATATCAGTACCTTATGTCTCTGCACCCTCAATCTGTAGACTGTAAGCTCTTTGGACAACGTCCCTCCTCCTCCTGTATTATTTTTGCTTTGTCTGTTATGTATTTGTATCTTATCACAAATCTTGGTCATTGTATACCCTTATGTCTGTACCCAGCGCTACGGAATTTTGCGACACTATACAAATAAATTATAATAATAATAATGGTGCAAAGGAGATTAGTACATTTTAAAGCTTACAATGTATAAAGGTTTTAAAGACTTCTAAATAAATATTAAAATAAAATATTATAAAATAAAAATTAAAACAAGTTTTGAATGAGAAAAGACTTAAAACTGTTTATGTTGAAACTGACAATGTAGAATACACAGTAATATATATTTAAAGAGACAGTAAAGTCAAAAATTAAAAAGTGTCATGTTTCAGACAGAGTATGCAATCTTAACGTTTTTATTTACTTCTATTATCTCATTTGCTTCATTCTCTTGGTATCCTTTGTTGAAGAGCATACCTAGGTAGGCTCAGGAGCAAAAATGCACTGCTGAGAAGTAGCAACTGATTGGTAGCTGAACATATGTCATAGGCTCACCGATGTGTTCAGATAGTTCCCAGTAATGCATTGTTGCTCCTTGAACAAAGGAATTCAAGAGAATGAAGCAAATTTGATTACATCAGTAAACTGGAAAGTTATTTAAAACTTTTTGTGAGTCATGAAATAAAAAATTTTAGGTTTCATGTCCCCTTAAGTTTACTGAAAAGTATATAAAAAGGCAACAGCTACTTCAAGAACAAAGAAGCTTTGGAAAAAAGAAAGATTTATATATATATATATATATATATATATATATATATATATATATATATATATATATATATCTCACAGTCTAAGTAGATGCACTCACCATTCCAAGTGCTGTATGAAAGTAGTATAGCAAATGTTACTCCATTCCTCCAGAACAGACCACTGCACTCACCGGATTTAGTAAAGTTAAAACATAACCTTTATTCAAGTACAAAGTTAAAACCACGTATTCCCAAACGTGTCCCAGTGAACAAGGTGCCAGCATTTACCAAAACATTTGTGAATACGTGGTTTTAACTTTGTACTTGAATAAAGGTGATGTTTTAACTTTTCTAAATCCGGTGAGTGCAGTGGTCTGTTCTGGAGGAATGGAGTAACATTTGCGATATATATATATATATATAGTGTATATATATATATATAGTGTATATATATATATATATCTCAAAAGTCAAAATAGCGTATAGCCCAGCACTCCAACCAGGTGGAGCAGCCACAACCTGTGTGCAATCCTTATAAGAGATAGTTAAAGAACAATGTAGAAGAAGGGCCCTCTCAGGGTTTGTATAGAGACAAATATTTTCTTTATTCCTAGAACATTAATACATGGTCGACGTTTCGGCCCTCAGTTGGGCCTTCATCAGGACAGGTATTATCTGAAAGACAAACATATAAACAGATACTAGAAACATGGAATGATAGAGACAACACACAACAAGACACACACTACCTATATCACCATCACCAATACAATTAAAAACAGACTATACAGTCTGTAAAGGGAATAATCCAACCTTCAACAAAGGATACCCAAAAAAAACAACAAAGAACATGCAGGATAAAGGGGCCAAGGCAGATATAGATAATATGGTACAGTGCAGCAAACACGAATAACAACATCTAAATAGACTGTGCTGTCTGAGATCTAACAACCTTCAACAAAGGATATCAAAGAACAACTATGAGATAAGAATGCCAGATGGCAATCCGTGGGCAACAAGGCAAAACAAAAATGATGTTATGGTATACAGACGGCATCAATAATAACGTAAACCAAAATCCATAAAAAAAGAAAGAAAAAGAAATGTCACGCACATAAAATTACTATGTATCTCTATCAATCCCAAAGCAGTGCGTTATTACCCACTCATATATATATATATACATACAAAATAAAATTTACAATATCCATTTCTGAGATGTAGAAGTACATACTGGAGACTTCGCAAGCATTACCATGTTACTGTATATCTGTCCCTAAATGGCTTCAAGAGAGTTGATAAGATAAGGAACTGTAAAACAATAAATATTTTGCTTACAACATGATAGTAGTTAGCTGTATCTACTCCAATAGCAACTCCTGATTCAATCAGGAGTTGCTATTGGAGTAGATACAGCTAACAGGCTGATTGGCTCCTCCAAATAAGGCAAGTGGTGAGTAGATATCCAAGAAAGCAGTGATCTGAGCACTCGGGAGCAAGATAAAATCCAAAAAATCTTTATTGAAGAAAAGATAAAAGCTGCATCTTAATGCAGGTAAACAAGGATAGCGGTCCTGACGCGTTTCGCGCCCCCTAGTGGCGCTTAGTCATAGGTGAGTAGAGTTTGGCTGTTGAAAAACATATGCAGGTAAACAATAAAAAAAAATATACTCCCTTAGAAAAACCGCAGATAAATCTTGACAAAGTTTAATGTCCCTTTAACTAAGATGTTTTTACTGTTAAAATATGTTCATATGTAACTTTGTCTTCTTTACTGTATATTTTTATTCCCCTAGTTACTATTTGCACTATGCTTTGTCAACAATGGGTTATTAATAACTGTAACAGAGGTAACTGTATCTCCCATCGTTAATCAAGGAGTGGGTTACTAAGGGAAATAATTATGATTTAATCTCTTCACAGTTTGAAGGGACAGATATGTCTGCAGTCTTAAACTAACATATTGGGGCATATGTATCAAGCTCTGAATGGAGCTTGATGCCCTGTGTTTCTGGCGAGCCTGCAGGCTCGCCAGAAACAGCAGTTATGAATCAGCGGTCACAAAGACCGCTGCTCCATAACCTGTCTGCCTGCTCTGAGCAGGCGGACAGACATCGCCGGAAATCAACCCGATCGAATACGATCGGGTTGATTGACACCCCCCTGCTGGTGGCCTATTGGCCGCGATTTTGCAGGGGGCGGCATTGCACAAGCAGCTCTTGTGAGCTGCTGGTGCAATGCTGAATACTTCAGAATTTCAGTTGGAGCCAACTAGGGACATATATGTGGCTGGTGAGATTTGTGAAGCCTTCAATATGCACTTGTAGTTGATATCAAAATTCCAAATTGTTTACTGTCCTTTAAGAGCTGAAAATAACTCTAAAAGGTTTAATATTATTAAAGTACCACTAAATACAGCAGAATTGAATAACTGATAAATACAATAAAAATACATTACAATAGCAGTTACTTTGAATTTGAAATGAGTCCTATAATATTTTCTGGCAAATTTCAAAGTTAATCCAAATTTTCCTCCTCCTGTATTATGTAACAGCCATCAGCCAATCACAAAATGCACTGCGGAATCTGTTGGCGCTCTACAAATACCTGATAATAATATATGTATATACTGTACACTTTTCACATGCTCAGTAGAAGCTGGAGCTTAATGATTTGATAAGGGAAGTATAATGAGAAGTTGTTGTTTGTTTGTTTGTTTTAATGCTTTATCTGAATCATGAAACTTTGATTTTGACTTTAGTGGCCCTTTAATGGAACATTTTTATTGTTTAAAAAGATAGATAATCCCTATATTACCCATTCCCCAGTTTTGCACAACTAACAATGTGATATTAATACATGTGTTACCTCTGTGATTACCTTGTATCTAACTCTCTGCAGACTGTCCCCTTATCTCAGTGCTTTTGACAGGCATGCATTTTAGTCAATCAGTGCTGACTCCTAAATAAATCCATGGGAGTGAGCACAATGTTAGCTATATGACACACATGAACTAGCACTTTTTAACTGTGAAAAACTGTCAAAATGCACTGAGAAAAGAGGCAGTTTTCAATGGTTTAGAAATCAGTCTGAGTCTCCCTAGGTTTAGCTTTCAAAAAAGAATACAAAGAGAACAAAGCAAATGTGGGGATAAAAGTAAATTGGAAAGTTGTTTAAAATTGCATGCCCTATCTGAATCATGAAAGTTTAATTTTCATCTAGACTGTCCCTTTAAGCTGCTGAGTTGTTACAGTTATTAACCCACTGTGCACGTAAAAGCATTGTACAAAAAAAATGACCCTTTAAGCAAATCACTGAAGCTTATTAGTCCATTTGCAATGCCATAACTTAAATATGCACTACTACTAAAAATAATGATATTTAAGTGTTTAAGAGTATGCGTTATGGAAAAAATGGCTGTTCTAAAAATGTGAAATATTAGCTCAATTAAAAAGTGCATATGACTCAGATCTTTTGCCAACATTTCTGTTTTGATTGTTCGCCTTGGATCTTGAAATGTTCATTAAACATTACTTAATTTGTACAGATACAATGTTATGAACACTCCCACAGAAAACAAGTCTTCAAAGCAGGTGTGGTTAAAGTTTTAA
Source organism: Bombina bombina (assembly GCF_027579735.1). Taxonomy (NCBI): domain Eukaryota; kingdom Metazoa; phylum Chordata; class Amphibia; order Anura; family Bombinatoridae; genus Bombina; species Bombina bombina. The sequence goes on along the minus strand of NC_069501.1, from coordinate 746,957,453 downwards.
TATCAATTATTACTGTTTATATACAACTGAATATAAACAGCTACTTTTTGAGTCATGTTGGGTTCTTTCTAAACCATTCAATTGACTAACCAATAAATGTTATACTTCTTTATCCTGTGTAAAGGAAATTTTCATTAGCAACAGCTGTATAATAAAAAAGCAACGCAAAAGCTCTTAGTCTGAATTTCAAATAAGAAGAAGATTTTATTTCCAGACAGGGATCAGTACTGGGCCCTGTTCTTTTTAATATTTTTATAAATGACTTGGAGCAAGGATTAAATAGCGACATCTCTATTTTTGCAGATGATACTAAGTTAAGTAAGGTCATTATGTCAGAGCAGGATGAACTTTCGTTACAAAGGGATCTGCAAAAATTAGAAGTATGGGCAGGTAAATGGAAAATGAGATTTAATACAGAAAAATGCAAGGTTCTACATTTTGGAAGTAAAAAGAAGCAGGCAATTTATTATTTAAATGAGACAAGACTTAGCCAAACAGAGGAGAAAAGGGATTTGGGAGTAGTAATAGATAACAAGCTAAAGATGAGTGCACAATGCAGGGCTGCGGCTTCAAAGGCTAATAAGATACTAGCATGTATTAAAAGAGGCATTGATTCAAGGGAGGAAAGTATAATTGTGTCCCTTTATTAATCCCTGGTAAGACCTCACCTTGAGTATGGAGTGCAGTTCTGGGGACCAATAGCAAAAAAAGATACTGCAGAACTAGAAAAAGTTCAGAGAAGGGCCACAAAGCTAATAAGGGGAATGGATAATTTAAACTATGAGGAGAGGCTAGCCAAACTGGGTCTGTTTTCTTTAGAAAAAAAGGCACTTGAGAGGTGACATGATTACTTTATATAAATATATTCAAGGCCCATATACAGAGATGGCAGAAACTCTGTTTATTCCTAGAAAATTGTTTGTGACAAGAGGTCACAATTTAAAGGGACAGTTTACTAAAAAAATTCCTCCCCTTTAATTTGTTCCATTACCCTTATATTGGTATTTGAAATAGTTAATTTAGCCGGTGGTATCCCCACCCATCCTGAAAGTTTTTGGCCTCAAGGCCAAGCTGTGTTAACACAGCCAGCAGAAGAATGTACACTCTAAGTGGGGTATAGAAGAGATACGCTAATAAAATGTTAATTTTCCATTGTTCTCTCCAAGTATTGGTGATTGGTTTATGGACAGATATAAGATAAAGAAGCAGGTATATGTACCCAATGTGATAAAGTAATGAGATCTGATTATACCTACAAGCTCAACCCATTTTATTAGGTTGTGGCCTCAAAGCACACAATCAGCTAATTCATATACACAAATAATCCCTTAAAAAGCAAATCTCATACATTTTATATGCTGCAGCTGGTAAAACAAGTAATTGGGAACACGTTTAGGGAAAAACAATTTTATAATATACTGTCCCTTTAAGGTTGGAGGAAAGGAGATTTAATCTCCTGCAACGGAAATGTTTTTTCACTGTAAGAGCAATACAATTGTGGAACTCATTACCAAAGGAGGTAGTGAATGCTAATACCATAGATACATTTAAAAATTGTTTGGATACTTTTCTGTCTAGAAACAAAATTTATGGATATGATTGCTTTTATTAAATCGGTCACCTTTTAGTGGGGTTATTTAAGTTTAACTGGAGCTTTTTGCAAGTATTTTACTGTATATTTGTATAGGTTGAATTTGATGGACTTCGGTCTTTTTTCAACCTCATCTACTATGTTACTATGTTATTATTTTAAAGTTAGTTCAATTTTTCTTCCCAGAAGAAGTGACAGCCATTTACAAAATGCATATACATATAACATACATATATACTGTGAATTATTGCACAAGCTCAGTATGAGCTGGTGCCTCAGAAAGTGTGCATATAAAAAGATTGTGCACATTCTGATAATAGAAGCAAACTGGAAAGTTATTTACAATTGTATGTTCTATCTCAATTATGAAAGTTTAATTGTGACTGTAGTGTTCCTTTAATATAAACCCCTAAATATAGATGAACACCCCTTTAAAAACAATATAAATCCCTAAATATAGTGCAGCCCCCAAAAAATAAACCACATTAGTATAAATCCCTAAGTATATAGCACATCCCATAAAAAAGGTAAGTATAATTCCATATTAAAAATATCCCCCACCCTTCCTCTTTTAAAGTTCCCAGATCTGATAAACACACGAGTAACAATATATCACATTATATATATATATATATATATATATATATATATATATATATATATATATATATATATATATATATATATAAAACACTAGATTAGAGATACTCAGGTGTTATAAAAAAGGTATCACTACAGTGCGATAATCTTTCATTTTTTATCTGAATTACTGGACCTAGACAGATACTGCAATGAACAAAAAGAGAGCCTGTGCCAATCACTCACTGCTAAAGCTTTTATACAGTGATGTGCAATCCAGATGTTAGTGAGGCCTAACTGCAAATACAGGGGGATGTGTTATGCGCTCCTGAATATCTGGGGCACAATAACCTTTTTTGCTGCTCTGTCTCTACGGCTTCAGGAATTTACTCCAAGCAATTTGTCTTCTGCATCCTATATATAGCCATTTAAACAAAACATGATCAAAATATGAAGAGAGTATTAACCCCTTCACTACCGGGACTTTCAGAGAAGAACTTTCCCAAAATACCAGAGAAATTTTAGAATTTTTGTTGTCACTCCATTTAAACAGAAATAAAGCCTTGTTTTTCTATTTACAAGTTGGCAAACCAAGGTATTGATCTAGGCCCATTTTGGTATATTTCATGCCACCATTTCACCACTAAATGCGATCATATGAAAAAAATCGTTAAAGGGACACAAAGCCCAAAATGTTTCTTTCATGATTCAAATAGAACATACTATTTTAAACTACTTTTCAATTTACTTATATTATCAAATTTACTTTGCTTCCTTGTTATCCTTTATTGAAAATCAGGAAAATAAGTTCAGGCGTGTGCTCATGTCTGCAGCACTATATGGCAGCAGTTATGCAACAATTGTATACATTAGCAAGAGCACTAGATGGCAGCACTATGTCCTGTCATGTAGTGATTTAGACATGTGCACACAACCTATCTAGATATCTTTTCAACAAAAAATTGCATGAGAATGAAGCAAACGCTCTGGCATCTGCTTTCAAATAGAACAGCAGCATCGTGATCCAGTGCCATATGCAGATAGATGCCTGGAGCTCAGGAACTCCGGTTCTCAACTGTAACTTTACAGCAGAGACTGCTGGAGCTTCCTGCAGCTCTGATGTATATATAGATAATGCGGTACGATAGGCAAAATACAGCATCACGTATATATATATATATATATATATATGTCATATTGGGTTAAGGTAATTATAGTTCTTAAATGTCCTCTTGCATTTCAAGAACATAGAAGACAAATTATTGATAAACTATTACTTATTAAAAAAAACAAAAACAAAGCCTTACTTCAGTTTGTGTCTTCAACATGTCTGCTCCCTATTGTGCTCCTCCCACATTCCTCCATACAGGTTTCTTATTTTCTTTTTAGATTCTGGGATCCAAAAAGCTCAAGACCTTCAGACAACCATGGCGGGATGTGGTCAAGAGGTCATAAAACTTCTAGAGTAACATGAGCAGTTTACTTTTCAGTGAATACTAAATAAACAGACAGGCAACTCGCCCATGCTCAGAAGAGAGCAGAATGCAACTTAGGTTATCAATATATAAGTTCTCTTTTTTTCCCTGAGGGCAGTGGCTACATTGAGAATTTCTAACTGCTCATTTTGCAAGAAAACAAGTAACTTGCACTGTTTTGTTTAAACAATCTGTTTTGTTTTTTGTTTACTTTAATTTAGCATATTTGTTTTACTAAAGGAGTACTGTTTCATATCCCTTTAATTGGACACAAAACACCTTCGGCTAGATTACAAGTTTTGTCGGTAAAAACTTGCGGAGCTAACGCTCCTTTTTTTTCCAGCGCTCACTTTAAACAACTCTGGTATTACAAGTTTTCTGAATGGCTGCGTTAGCCTCAGAAAAGTGAGCGTTGAGCAAATTTAGCGCCACTGTAATACCAGCGTTACTTACGGTAGCAGTAAGCTGGAAAAACGTGCTTGTGCACGATCTCCCCATAGGAAACAATGGGGCTGAGCTGGCTGAAAAAAAACCTAACACCTGCAAAAAAGCAGTTCAGCTCTTTACGCAGCCCCATTGTTTCCTAAGGGAAAACACTTTCTAAGTCTACACCTAACACCCTAACATGAACCCCGAGTCTAAACACCCCTAACCTTACACTTATTAATCTCTAATCTGCCGCCCCCAACATCGTCGCCACCTGCATTATACTATTAACCCCTAATCTGCCACTCCGGACACAGCTGCCACCTACATTATCCCTATGAACCCCTATTCTGCTGCCCCTAACATCACCAACACCTATATTATATTTATTAACCCCTAATCTGCCGCCCCCAACGTCGCCACCACCTACCTACAATTATCAACCCATAATCTGCCACCCCCAACGTTGCTGCTACTATATTAAATGTATTAACCCCTAAACCTAAGTCTAACCCTAACACCCCCTAACTTAAATCTATTTTTAATAAATCTAAATAAAATTTCTATAATTAAATGAATTAATCCTATTTAAAACTAAATGCTTACCTATAAAATAAACCCTAATATAGCTACAATATAACTAATAGTTACATTGTAGCTATTTTAGGATTTATATTTATTTTACAGGCAACTTTGTATTTATTTTAACTAGGTACAATAGCTATTAAATAGTTAATAACTATTTAATAGCTACCTAGTTAAAATAATTACAAAATTACCTGTAAAATAAATCCTAACCTAAGTTACAAATACACCTAACACTACACTATCAATAAATTAATTAAATAAATTAACTACAATTATCTAAAATAAAATACAATTAAATAAACTAAACTATATTACAAAAAAAACAAACGCTAAATTACAAAAAATAAAAAAATATTACAAGAAGTTTAATCTAATTATACCTAATCTAAGCCCCCTAATAAAATAAAAAAGCCCCCCAAAATAATAAAATTCCCTATCCTAAACTAAAGTACAAAGTAATCAGCTCTTTTACCAGCCCTTAAAAGGGCTTTTTGCGGGGCATTGCCCCAAAATAATCAGCTCTTTTACCTGTAAAAAAAAGAAATACAAAACCCCGCCCACAACATTACAACCCACCACCCACACACCCCTACTCTAAAACCCACCCAATCCCCCCTTAAAAAAACCTAACACTACCCCATTGAAGATCACCCTACCTTGAGCCGTGTTCACCCAGCCTGGCACCGATGGGGCAGAAGAGGACATCCAGACCGGCAGACATCTTCATCCAGGCGGCATCTTCTATCTTCATCCTTCCGGAGCGGAGACATCTTCTATCCAGGCAACACGGAGCCATCCTCTTCAATCAAAGTCCTAATGCAGAATGAAGGTTCCTTTAAATGACATCATTCAAGATGGCGTCCCTCGAATTCCGATTGGCTGATAGGATTCTGTCAGCCAATCGGAATTAAGGTAGGAAAAATCTGATTGGTTGGTTTAATCAGCCAATCGGATTGAAGTTCAATCCGATTGGCTGATTGGATCAGCCATTAGAATGCGAGGTCAATTCTATTGGCTGATCCAATCAGCCAATCGGATTGAACTTCAATCCAATTGGCTGATTAAATCAACCAATCAGATTTTTCCTACCATAATTCCGATTGGCTGATAGAATCCTATCAGCCAATCGGAATTCGAGGGACGCCATCTTGGATTACGTCATTTAAACGAACCTTCATTCTGCGTTAGGACTTCAATTGAAGAGGAGGGCTCCGCGTCGGCTGGATAGAAGATGGCTCCGCTCCGGAAGGATGAAGATAGAAGATGCCGCCTGGATGAAGATGTCTGCCGGTCCGGATGTCCTCTTCTGCCCCATCGGTGCCCGGCTGGGTGAACACGGCTCAAGGTAGGGTGATCTTCAATGGGGTAGTGTTAGGTTTTTTTAAGGGGGGATTGGGTGTGTTTTAGAGTAGGGGTGTGTGGGTGGTGGGTTGTAATGTTGGGGGGTATTGTATTTCTTTTTTTTACAGGTAAAAGAGCTGATTACTTTGGGACAATGCCCCGCAAAAAGCCATTTTAAGGGCTGGTAAAAGAGCTGATTACTTTGTAATTTAGTTTAGGATAGGGAATTTTATTATTTTGGGGGGCTTTTTTATTTTATTAGGGGGCTTAGATTAGGTGTAATTAGATTAAACTTCTTGCAATATTTTTTTATTTTTTATAATTTAGTGGGGTTTTTTTTTAATATAGTTTAGTTTATTTAATTATATTTTATTTTAGATAATTGTAGTTAATTTATTTAATTAATTTATTGATAGTGTAGTGTTAGGTGTATTTGTAACTTAGGTTAGTATTTATTTTACAGGTAATTTTGTAATTATTTTAACTAGGTAGCTATTAAATAGTTATTAACTATTTAATAGCTATTGTACCTAGTTAAAATAAATACAAAGCTGCCTGTAAAATAAATATAAATCCTAAAATAGCTACAATGTAACTATTAGTCATATTGTAGCTATATTAGGGTTTATTTTATAGGTAAGTATTTAGTTTTAAATAGGATTAATTTATTTAATTATAGTAATTTTATTTAGATTTATTTAAATTATATTTAACTTAGGGGGGTGTTAGGGTTAGGGTTAGACTTAGGTTTAGGGGTTAATAACTTTATTATAGTAGCGGCGACATTGGGGGCGGGAGATTAGGGGTTAATAATTGTAGGTAGGTGGCGGCGATGCTAGGGACGGCAGATTAGGGGTTAATAAAATGTATTATAGTGTTTGCGAGGCGGGAGTGCGGCGGTTTAGGGGCTAATACATTTATTATAGTGGCGGCGATGTCCGGTCGGCAGATTAGGGGTTAATAAGTGTAGTTAGGTGGCGGCGACGTTGGGGACGGCAGATTAGGGGTTAATAAATATAATGTAGGTGTCGGCGATGTTAGGGGCAGCAGGTTAGGGGTTCATAGGTATAATGTAGGTGGCGGTGATGTCCGGTCGGCAGATTAGGGATTAAATAATTTTATCATAGTGTTTGCGATGTGGGGGGGGGGCTCGGTTTAGGGGTTAATAGGTAGTTTATGGGTGTTAGTGTACTTTGTAGCACTGTAGTTAAGAGCTTTATGTTCCGGCATTAGCCCATAAAACTCTTAACTACTGACTTTTATATACGGTAGGAGTCTTAGAAGTAGAGGCTGTACCGCTCACTTTCTCCAAGACTTGTAATACCAGCGTTAGGCAAATCCCATTAAAAAGATAGGATACGCAATTGGCGTAAGGGGATTTGCGGTATGGAAAAGTTGCGGAAAAAAGTGAGCAGTACACCTGTACCTGCCATACTCGTAAAACCAGCGGGCATTAAAAAGCAGCGTTAGGACCCCTTAACACTGCTTTTTAAAGCTAACGCAGAACTCGTAATCTAGGCGTTTGTAATTACAAAACTATTCTGTTGTCTTGCTATAGACACAAAGCTAAAATTAAAGTTTTAAAAACAGATAAATATCTTGTTGCTACTATTAAGCTGCCCCACCATGTGCCTTATTTGAAAGAGCCAATCTGGACAGGAGAAGACACAGTTAGGCATTATTTTGCTATTCCTTATGTTATCACATATGCTAGTGCGAATTAGAGATACAAAAAAGTTTGTTGTTTGTTCTGTTCACATCACAAAACATATCTGTGCATACATTTCTGCCAGTGCCATACTTTATGGTTCTTAAAAAGCCCTCCCTACAAACAAAACAAAACAAAAAACAAAGCCTTGGTTCAGGTACTTAAAAGTCATCTATTCAACATGTCTGCTCCCTATTGTGCTCCTCACACATTCCTCCATACTTTCTTATTTTCATTTTAGATTCTGGGATCCAAAAAGCTCAAGGCATTGAGACAACCTTGCGGATGTGGTCAAGACCTAGGGTGTGTACCAGAATTGATTGAGGCACTCCTGGACATTAATAGGAGTTTATGGGAAGATTTTTGATGATGGCATAATTAGTAGCAATGTATCTATTTCTATTTCTGTATTTATTTGCAATGGTGTCCCAGGACCAGCTTATTCTAAATTTTCCCTGGTACGGTGTACACACTAGTAGCTAAGCCGACATGTAAGGAGGAGCTAGATCCTTCACAATGAGACGGGGCACTAGATAAGAGTTATTGTAATTATCTACAGACTTGAGACAATGAGGATATAGGCATATTAGATCATAACTATAATAAGTGATCCCAAAGCTTATACATGCAGCAAAAGTTAATTTATGCATAAAAAACCCCTTTTTTTAAAATTACTAATGCAGGTACGTAACACCATTATTAGGGTGACCATATTGCAGCTTTAAAAAGGGACACATATGAAAAATACATATGTCAGGGCTGTTTAAAGATTTTTTTTTATAAGAACCCTGGCATGTGTATTTTTCATATGTGTCCCCTTTTAAAGCAGCAATATCAATTATTAAAAAAAAAAAGTAACGCTGTTCCTTAATGCCAGACTTCTGAGCATCTGCTTTTAAACCAGTATATTAAGAGCAGCTGTGAATGGATTTTACGTTGCTTTAAGGAGAATATTCTGTGTTTCACATCTGGTTGTGGAATGCAAAACAAAGTGAAGCTCACTGCTTATTTACTTTAAAAGAACCCATGGTCACTAACTGGCTACTGCTCTGAAAAATGTGAGGATGAACTACTTCCACAGACTTCCTGCAGGGAAATCATTAATATGTTTATTGGATGCACCTCAAACTGAAACAGTGCATTTATAGCTTAATTTAACTCCCTAATATGTTATGTCAAAAGATTAAATATACTGCAAATGAACCAGCTATTTTCTAAATAATGTAATGGGCATCACACTCAGAACAGGAAGTGCATTTTGGTGTCATCTGTAATGACAAATCACTATTCTATTTATGAAACAATTAATTTGTGCTGTGAAATAAAACACATCATGCACGTGCACACTCACACATATTGACTAGACACAAGTGTACCTCTCATGTCCCTTTATACACCCAAACACACAGAAGATTTAGAGATACTAAAACAGTCTGTTTCATCGTTGTAATAAAAAACACAATAGGAAGTGGGTTATACTTATTAGAAATAATTGTAATATGTAGCACTCATCATTTTAAAAAGGATTTTACCATTTATTTTTGTAAACTTAATTTGTGCAAGGTCTATTACTTCCTGTCAGTCTTAGAGGAAGGCATATCTAGCCTGATGTTATAAAACTTCGAGAGTAACACAAGCTGGTTTACTATTCAGTCAATACAAGATAAATAGGGAGGCAACTTTGCCCATGCTCAGAAGAGGACAGAATGTAGCTTAGGTTACCAAGATATCAGTTCTCTCATTTCCTTGAGGGCAGTGGCTACACTGAGAATTTGTAACTGCTCATTTTTCAAGAAAACAAGTCATTTGCATAGTTTTGTTTATACAATCTGTTTTGTTTTTTGTTTACATTAAATTAGCATATTTGTTTTTACAAAAGGAGCACTGTTTCAAATCCCTTTAATTGGACACAAAACACTTTGTAATTACATAACTATTCTGTTGTCTTGCTATAGATACTAAGCTAAAATAAAAGTTTTAAAAACAGATAAATTTCTTCTTGCTACTATTTATTTTTTAAAGGCAAACTCCCCCACCATGTGCCTTATTTGAAAGAGCCAATCTGGACAGGAGAAGACTCGGTGTGGCAATGTAATTTTGTTAGCAAAACTTGCATTGTTTTGCTACTCCTTATCTTATCACATCTGCTGGGGCAAATTAGGGAGAGAAATGTTGTGTTCTTCCAATCCTCATAATTGTAAAACCTGCATTTTAAAAAAACAATTACATAAAAAACAACCAAAGTACATTAAAATATTGCAGTCAAGGAACATTTTGTGGGCCTTTGAACATTTCTGCCATGGGTCATATATAAAAGTACAGTATGATGTAATCAGCCATTTAAATGATTCAGGCTAACTCACTGGGGCATATGTATCAAGCTCCGTATGGAGCTTGATGCCCCGTGTTTCTGGCGAGCCTGCAGGCTCGCCAGAAACACCAGTTATGAAGCAGCGGTCACAAAGACCGCTGCTCCATCGCCGGAAATCAACCCGATCGAGTACGATCGGGTTGATTGACACCCCCTGCTGGCGGCCCATTGGCCGCGAGTCTGCAGGGGGCAGAGTTGCACCAGCAGCACTTGTGAGCGGCTGGTGCAATGCTGAATACAGCAAGCGTATTGCTCGCCATATTCAGCGATGTCTGTCGGACCTGATCCGCACTGTCGGATCAGGTCCTACAGACATTGATAACTAGGGGCCACTGTGTTATGGAATCAGGCAGAATTTTAAAGAATTTTAAGGAATCTCTTCAAAAATATTGAAAGCAAAGGAGCTGGTATTTGCAATATATGTACAAAATGTATAAACTATTAAAGGGACATTTCAGGCAAAATTGGAATGCACATGGCTGCATTTCAGTTTTGTAACATACTGTACATGTATTAGCAAAAATACTTATAGCAAAAGCTATAATTATTTCAAAAGTGTAATGTAAGCCTGGCTCTCTGAACAGCTGCAGTATTTAAAATGCTGGTGCACTGAGAATATCTGGCTATGCTTGACATGCACATGCAGAGAAAAATGCTAACACTAAAACAGTGATAACTTTTACTAGAAGCATTTTAGCCTATACATGTATTTTGCAAATAGGTTTCTATTCAAAGATGTAATTCATCTAAATGCATTTCAGTTTTGACCAGAATGTCTCTTTAACCATCAAGTCATATTCAAGCATAATCCAGGAAACAGTAAAAAGATTATAATTTGTACAAAGATGATATATGTCAGTTAAAATGGATATAAACCAATACACAAAAAAAAACACAGTTGCTTGCGCTTAATCAGCAAAGTATCACCAGATATAAAAAGGGGAGGAATACAATGTATCCACAAAAATAAATAAATTAAACACAGTTTCTATGTTTAAATAAGACCACCGGTGGGTGGTATGTAGTTTCTAAAATACAATTACATAAAAATAATAATCTAAAAAAAAAAACAGTTTAAGGAGGTCCTTGATATAAAGTGCGATAGAGTCTTAGTGCAGTATTATGGCCGGTATAGTGGCCGGTTTAACCACTATTATTTGAAGGAGATTCGCTTCAAGTCTTTTTAATCCTTGGTTGCTTATAGCCTAATATATGTGTCTATTACATATAGTCATAGGATAGTTATTATATCCAATAAGCAAAGGGACAGAAATCTTGGTACCTTGTTAATCCCCACACTTCCTGTACCTGTTAAGTCCGTAGAGGGTTTACAGGTATGTGGCTTCCGGATCACTTTGTCAGAAACCTCTGCTCCGGATTGTAATTAGCCCCCATTTACAACATACCTCTTAAGTTTGTACTCAGCAGATCTATGTGGGATAGCAGGTGAACCGTTTCAGCGTGTTTGGGGTGTGCATGGTTATGCGTGACGTCCTGTCAACATAACCAACCAGCCTCGATCTCGTTGCATTTCTGTAGCAGGTAACAGAAAAAGAACAGAGTGCTCTGTACTCTGTTTCTTCAACAGATCAGCTGCCCAAGTAGAAAATCACCATCTACGTGTTTCAGCCATAAGGCCTTTATCAAGATGATTAAGTTGTGGTTAACCTCTTCTTTTATTACCGGTTCAATTTCTCTGTAACCAATCAGAACAGTTTTTCCTTCCAATCATAATCCACATGTAATTGTCATTTTTTTCTCTTATGCTTTGTCGCTTTTTTCACAAAATTGTCTGTTTCCTTCAGTATATAAAGTCTTTTATTGTACTCCACACTGAAATAATTATTATGAATCTATCAGGACCTCCTATCAGTTTAAAAACAAAGCAAAACAGATATGGAGCACAAAAAGATACAGATGAAAAATAATGTGAGATTAATATATATGATAAGAAGATATGATGTATAATGAATTATAATGAAAACACTAATGAAAAAAATATATATAATGGAAAAAATGTGTGAACACCAGAATATAATTTAAAGGGACATGAAACCCAAAATTTTTCTTTCATGATTTAGAAAGAGCATGCAATTTTAAACAACTTTCTAATTTACTTCTATTATCTAATTTGTTTTATTCTCTTAATATTATTTGCTGAAAAGCATATCTAGATAGGGTTAGTAGCTGCTGATTGGTTGCTGCACATAGAAGCTTCATGTGATTGGCTCACTCATGTGCATTGCTTTTTCTTGAACTAAGGATATCTAAAAATCGAAGCAAAATAAATAAAGGAAGTAAATTGGATTTTTGTTTAAATTTGTATTATCTATCTGAATCATGAAAGAAATGTTTTGGGTTTAGTGTCCCTTTAAGGAGGGTATTCGTTAAATTATGTTAGTTCGGTGAATATGCTAGTTTGGAGAATATTATTATAAATTCCCTTCATTAATAAGAGTGATTATTCAGAAAGCGTTATAGTTGTTTTTAAACTCCACATTATGTATAAGTGACAGTGCTTATCAAAAAAAATAAAAAAGATTTGTATGTGACAGTGTTATATGAAAAATTTAAAGTCACATGACTTATAAATAAGGTAATCATAAAACCAGAAAAATAATATATTATGACATATAAATACAAAGTGTGATAACATAAGAAGCATTTTATAAAGAATACATTAAAAAATCATCTAAAAAAATAATATATATATACATACATATATATATATATATATATATATATATATAAAAGCATAATTCACGATGTATATAAAGTATTAAGCAGTGTCTAAAATCAAATTATTTAATCATGTAAAAAAGGATTAAGATCTGACTCAGCGTTGAGACCATTAGGAACAAGAGAACCAAAATTATAGATTAGTTCTGCTTCATTAAATAACATTTTCTTTTCATAATCCCCCCTCTTTTGTCTTTATAAACTTTACCCCAGAATAAAAGTCCTTTTGCACAACTATTATGAAATGCTTTAAAATGTTTTGATACTAGATGTCCATTGAATTTATTCTTTATATTCGTGAGATGTTCTCTTCATCTATCTTTCAAATATTGCCTATTACATGGGCATTGAATAAGGTAAATTACCCCTTTATCCCTGCACCTTATGATATTTTTAATTTTATACTGTGCAGCTATAGCAGAGAAATATTTTTATTACCACTCAAATCTTTGTCTATTCTGGTTTTATTCATATTCAGTTCACTGGGTGCTAGACAATTTTTTAAATTCCATGCAATTTTTAAATAATTTTGGGGTTCGGTTTAACATGGTCGCCTAATATAGGGTCTTTTTGAATAAGGTGCCAATGATTATTAAGGATTGATTGAATCCCTTTATATTGAGCATTATATTTAGTAATAAATGGTATCATTAGTTTTTGTTCTGCAATTTTTTCTTTTTATTGGGGACCTCTTTATCTTCTACTTGAATTTTTCCTTTCAATAGGTCATCTTTGTTTTTTATTTTCGCTTGGTTAAAGGCTAGTTCTATTTTCTCTTCCTTATACCCCCTTTCTATGAATTTCTTTTTCAAGATCAATGATTGTTCTTCATAATCTTTTGTATCACTACAATTCTTTTTTATTAGGGTGAATGAATGTTTTGTTAAGTTTATATAACATTAAATTAATAATAAATTAATAATAATTTTTAATTTAAAAAATAAACATTGCATTAAAAGCACAGAAAAAAATAAACATTTTGCTATTTTTAAGAGAACAAACTATATTAAAAGGTATATGAAACCTAATTTGTAAGCACATTCAGCACCTGGGTAGCGCTTGCTGATTGGTGGCTACATTTAGCCATCAATCAGCAAGCGCTACCCAGGTGCTGCACCTAAAATGGCCTGTCTCCTAAGCTTACACTCCTGCTTTTTAAATAAAGATGAAGACAATTTGATAATAAGAGAAAATTAGAAAGTTGCTTTAAATTGCATGCTCTTTCTGAATCATAAAACAAAGAATTTAGGTTTCATATTCCTTTAACGTCATGTCATCTCTTTGTAAATAGGTATAATGAAAACATGTTAATGAGTAATATGATACAACATTGGTTTATGTCTTAGTCAACAGAAGAGAGAATAAAAGATATGCAATTAATTCATCACAGTTTGTATTTCTGTCCACTTGAATAGTTAGATACATTCCTTATCCTTAACCAAGCCTGGCAAGGACACGTTCCCCTGTCTACAGACCTGGTAGATGGAAGCAGAAGTAATGCCTACTTGCCAAACTGCTTCATTTTGAAATTAAAACATTACAAATTTCTTTCGAATGCAATTTTTTCATTATTTTTTTAAAGGGATATCGCACAGTAAATAAATGCTATATATAATGAGGCATTCAAAGCAAATATTACATTGCAGTTGTTTAAAAATTTAAGATATAAGTTTTAGCTTCATAAAGTACCTTAGTGTCTATAAAGTAATGTTAGCTGCCATTTTGGTGCCTAGGTTTTACACTTATCTATATCTTCTGTTGAGGACAATTAAAGGGATAGTCTAGTCAAAATTAAACTTTCATGATTCAGATAGATAGAGCATGCATTTTTAAGCAACTTTCTAATTTTCTCCTTTTATCATTTTTCTTTTTTCTTTTAGTATCTTTATTTGAAAAAGCTGTAATGTAAGCTTAGGAGCCGGGCCATTTTTGGTTAAAGGGACATTCCAGTCAAAAATTGAAATCCACATGAATGCATTTCAGTTTTGAATAAAAGCAGTTTTGTAATATACATGTGTTAGCAAAAATGCTTCTAATAAAAGCTATAGCTGTTTCAAAAGTGTATTTAGGTATGCACCATGCACCAGCATTTTAAACACAGCACTTGCGAAGAGAGCCTAAGGTGCTTGTACCATCTGGTAATGACTCATTTTGTTAATTGCTGACATGATACAAGCCCCACTGGTACTCTAAGCAGCTACAGAATTTAAAATGATGGTGCACTGACAATATCTAGCTGTGCTTCACACGTGCATGCAGATATAAATGTTAAAGCATTTTAGCTAATACATGTTTATTGCAAATATGTTTATATTCAAAGATGTAATTTATATATGCATATTTAAATTTTAGCTTTAATGTCCCTTTAATCACCTGGGTAGTGCTTGCTGATTGGTGTCTAAATGTAGCCACCAATCAGCAGGTGCTACCCAGCATTCAGAACCAAAAATGAGCCGGCTCCTAAGCTTACATTCTTGCTTTTTCAAATAAAGATACAAAGATAACAAAGTAAAATTGATAATAGGAATAAATTAGAAAGTTACTTACAATTGCCTGCTCTATCTGATTCATGAAAGTCCCTTTAAAGACAGATATGAAACAGGCAATAAAAGAGAGTGAAATATAGGATTGTTAAAGCAACTACCTAACAGGGGTTCTATACCATCTTGTTTGCACGCTCTCTTATAGTCTGTTTTATATCTCCCTCTAAATGTGCCCAGCAGAAGAGAAAGATAAGGGGAAAACCTAGGTTCTAACATGGCAGTACTGATTAATGCGAAAACCAACACATTTCAAAGTTAAAGGAAAAGGGGCAAAATAATGAAAGTATATTTTTTTATTATACACAAACATTTTATATAATATTATGATGCACAGTGTGTGTACTTTCTATTAGTCCGTTTTAAAATAAGGAGCTATAACATAAACATTTTCAAGCATGTCCTTATATTAGGACGTCTGATTTTAGACACATTTCAGCTGCATTGTACCTTTGATATCTTACTACAACATTAACTACTGTTGAAAGAGATATAAAACATAACAGGTCGTTTGCCAAATTCCTGACCTAAACAGTTTACATTATACAGTAAGAAGAAACTTTTCCTCACACTCGCAATAAAAACTTAGAAAATGGAGCAAATGGAGTACATGAAGTACTTTTTATTTTATCTGGGAGAGAACGCAACAACCTGCACATGATTCCTGCTGTCAAGCAAATATAGGTCACTGATCTTAAGCTAGTCATTTTTTTTTTTAATTCTTCCGACCAACTGAATTTAGCTGGTAACAAGGACTTATGGTTACACATATGGAAAACTGTCTAAATGTATCTACTGAGGTGTGTGATAGTATGTAAGTATATATATATATATATATATATATATATATATTTATTTATATATATATATGTTAGAGTAATATTCTTTATTTTTCATCATGCATATGAAAAAGAATATTTTTCAATAAGTAAATGTCATCTATTATATGCTGTAACACAGGCATGTCATTGTAAACATTGCTCCACCCTTCCAGAAGCTGAGAATGAAGCTTTGAATGTTCACTGTCTTTAAATATATGTATAATTGTCCCACTTTTATTACTTCTGTTATCAAAATGTGCACAATCTTTTTATCTGCACACTTTCTAAGGCACTAATGAGCATGTGCAAGAATTCACAGTAAATATGTATATGCATTTTGTGATAGGCTGATGTCTGTCACATGATGCAGAAGGAGTGGAAATAAACATAATTTTGAAATTTGTCAGAAAAAAAATTGTCTACTTATTTGAAATTCAGACTAATGATCTAAAGATTTCTGGGATCGTGAGATTATTTAAGAATACTTTCCAGTATTTCTATTTCCCTGGTGGATTTATCTGAAGCCAAGTTTACCCTGAAAACAAAGTGTCTCACTAAGGGGCGAATACTGCATTTTCGTATAGGAAGTATAGCTGCATATATTACAAAAGTGCACAATAAAAATCGTAATTTTTAAAATCATACAAAACTAATAATTAAATGATTCACACAATAATAATAATAAGAAAACATTGTATTGTTAAGATGCATCAAAAATCATAACAAAAATGTTCACCAAAAGCCGTATTTTATAACAACCATAACATTTGTAAGCATATATGCACATTGTAAATCAACATTTAAGTACACTGGATGTGCAAAAACCACATATAAAATTGTAGTTATTAGTACAAAATACAAAGCGTTGTTGTTTTATCGTAAAATGCTTTCCATGGTCGTGTATGAAATTGCCAAATCAATGCATAATTATCTAAACATTTAGGGGCATATGTATCAATGTGTGAGCGGACATGATACGAAGTAACGTATCATGTCTGCTGCACATCGATAAATGCCGACAGCGTAGGATGTTGGCATTTATCATTGCACCAGAAATGCCGCCCCCTGCAGATTTGCGGCCAATTGGCCACCAGCAGGGGTGTCCGCAGCCTCATAGCAGGCGGACAAGTTATGGAGCAGCGGTCCTTAGAAACAAGGGGCATCAAGCTCCATAAATATGGCCCCCACACTCTACAGATCTCACCGTTTTTTTGTTTTTTTTTAGCAAACTAAAAGGTGGTGAGGTTGTGACAAATTATGCAAAAAATACTTAATACCCTAATAGAAAAACACATATATACAAAAATAGAGGCGATTGTAAGATGTTATACACAGAAAGCAGTAACAATGTGATTTGTTTTTGAAGCTGGATTTCATTTTTAAATTGTGCCCTTGCTTATTGCGAACTTTGTTCTACCCAGAAAAGTTTCTTTCTACTATGTATTTGTCAATAATATATTTAAAATGGACAAGGAACCCGAAATTTTGCTTTCATAATTCAGATAGAACATACAATTTTAAACAACTTTCCAAATTACTTTTATTATCAAATTTGCTTCATTCTCTTTGTATCCATTGCTGAAGGAGCAACAATGCACTTCTGGAGGCTGATAAACGCATCAGATCAGCCAATGACAACATGCATATATGTGCAGCCACCAATTAGCAGATAGCTCCCAGTACATTGCTGCTCCTGAGCCTACCTAGGTATGCTTTTCAACAAAAGGATGCCAAGAAAACAAAACAAATTAGATACTAGAAATAAATTGGAAAGGTCTTTATAATTGAATGCTCTATCTTTTAGAACAATGTAAATTCAGTGGCCACAAACAGAGATTAACACCCTGTGTGGAAAAGCAGTAAGGTAAGCTCAGGCGTGTGCACGTGTCTGCAACACTATATGGCAGCAGGTTTGCAACAATGTTATACATTAATTAGCAAGAGCACTAGATGGCAGCACTATTTCCTGTCATGTAGTGTTTGAGGCATGTGCAAGCTACCTACCTAGGTATCTCTTTAACAAAGAATAACATGAGAACGAAGCAAATTTGAAATGGAAGTAAGTTGGAAACTTTTTAAAAAAATGATATGCTCTATCTGATCAATAAAAGAAAAATTTGGGGTTTCTGGTCCTTTAAAGTGTCTTGCTTATACAGGTGCGGCAGGTTAACTTTCTGTATAGGTCCAGAGTCTCATATAAGAAGCGGCTCCACAGAGTTTCTTTCAACAGCGCTCCACCATAAGATTGATTGAAACAAACCCGCCTTAGCAGGCACATCTCCCTAGTGTTTGTTGAGTAAACACACTGCTGTAATACTTAGTTTCCAATCAGGCAAATTAAAGTGAGGGGGTATAATCCAACTGGAGGACTATACATTTAAAGGGACAGAAAACTCCAAAATTTTCTCTCATGATTTGGATAGAACATACAGTTTTAAACAACTTTCCAATTTACTTCTATTATCAAATTTGCTTCATTCTCTTGATATCCTTTGCTAAAGGAACATCATTGCAATTATGGCAGCTAGCTGAACACATCTAGTTAGCCAATCACAAGAGAAAGTGTCTTAAATGACATGCTCTATCTGAATAATGCAAGTTTAATTTTGGCTTTCCTATCCCTTAAACAACCAACACATGAGTGTCATGAATGATTTGTTTAATGTTTGATGTCCAAATTATTTTTTAACTTTACATATACAATACTTTTTAATTGAGGACTATTATATTTACATGGAAAACAGCAAATATTATCAATGTTTTTGAGATAACTTTTTTTTTTAAAAAACTGTTCTGTTTTTTTTGGGGGGGTTATTTATTGATATCTATATTTTTTTTAATTGTATCTGAAATATATATATATATATATATATATATATATATAGTGTGTGTATGTTTGAATTTTACTTCTATTATTTAATTTGCTTCCTTCTTTTGTTATCCTTGGCTGAAAGGTTTATCTAAGTAAGCTCAGGAGCAGCAAAGTACCTAGGTTCTAGCTGCTGATTGGTGGCTTCATATATAGTATATATATATATATATATATATATATACCAACTGTCATTGGCGCACCCATATGTTTAGTTAGCAATCAGTAGTGCATTGCTGCTCCTTCAACAAATGATACCAAGAAAATTAAACAAATAATTAAAGTAAACTGGAAAGTTGTTTCAAATTGTATGTTCTACCTAAATCATGAAAGAAGATTTTTGGGTTTCATGTCCCTTTAAATAGTGTAATATGAATTCATAACGGTGTTGTTTTTTTAGCACTCCTTCCTTGTAGTATACTGTGTTGTTTCTATTAATCCTTGCGTGCTGGGTGATTTGTGACGTTTTAGCTCTATTAGGGGTTCCAGGTTATAGGAATAGATCTTGTACGTTTGTTGTTGCCTTAGAAAAGGGTGCACAGTTTGGTAATGGAAGTAAATTTAAAGTGTTTTAAAATGGTATGCTCTATCTGAATCATGAAAGGGACATGAAACAACATTTCTTCTTTTATTATTTAAAGCATAACATTTAAAAAAACTTTCCAATCCACTTTAATTATCAAATTTGCTTTATTCTCTTGGTATCCTTTGGTGAAGAAGAAGCAATGCACTATTGAGACCTAGCTGAATACATCTGGAGAGCCAATTACAACAGACATATATGCATAGCCACCAATCAGCATCTAGTTCCCAGTATTGCACTGCTGCTCTTGAGCCTACCTAGGTATGTTTTCCAGCAAAGGAAATCCGTAAAAAAATCAAATTAGATAACAGAAATAAAATGGAAAGTTGTATAAGTACATGCTTTCAACTATGCTTTCAAGTTTAATTTTAATTTAATTGTTCCTTTAAAGGGACAGTCTAGTATAAATTAAACTTTCATTATTCAGATATGACTTTTAATTTTTTTGCTTTTTTCTCTTGGTATTCTTAGTTTAAAATAAACCTAGGTAGGCTCATATGCTAATTTCTAAGCCTTTGAGGGCTGCCTCTTATCACATGCTTTTTAAATCTCTTTTCAACACAAAGAGACAGAAAGTACACGTGGGCCATATAGATAACACTGTGTTCAGGCACAGGGAGTTATTTAAGATTTAGCACAAAACAATGCTAAATTTAAGACAATAGATAATAAACAGTCACAGTCATGTGATCAGGGGGCTGGAAGAAGGTTCCTAGATACAAGGTAATCACAGAGGTAAAAAGTACATTAATATAACTGTGTTGGTTATGCAAAACTGGGGAATGGGTAATAAAGGGATTATCTCTCTTTTAAAACAATAACAATTCTATGGTAGACTGTCCCTTTAAGTGACACTGGAATGACCCATTAATGTGGATAACGCCAATGCTACATTGAAATAAATTACCTCCAAATAAAATATTAATATATTTGCCAAATATATTTGTCGATCCCTTATATTAAGTAAAGGCATTAATATGCTGACAGTTTTTTTTTTTTTATTATTTTTCTTTATTTAACTGGCAGGACTGAGTAATTTTTTTTTTTTTTAAAGAGATTATTTTTATGATAGTTCATAACATCTGCTTTCAAAGATAATCTGAATCAACAATGTTGAACATTAGTTATATAAACAGTTGGTTGCCTTGTGTTGTTGGACCAATAGTAATATAAACATAAGTATTATGTTTTAATTTTTTTCTATGGCCATGTAAAAACTTTTATACAGCAAAGTAAATATGAGTAACTTATTCATGAATGTGATTTTTGTTCCCTTGAATACTAATGTAATAATAAAGCTATGCAGATAGTTGAAATAGAGCAAGATTTATGGAAACGAGAAGCGCTTTATAAGCAGTTAAAGAAGCAGAATTAAACTTTCATGACTCCAATAGAGAATGCAATTGTAAACAACTTAACATTTTACTTCTATTATGTAAGCAAATTTGATATTAGAAGTAAATTGGAAAGTTGTTTAAAAGTGTATGCTTTTTCTTGAATCATGAAAGAAACATCTTTGGTTGCATGTCCCTTTAAGCACAATATGGCAAAATATCTACATAAAAAATGTTTTAAAATGATTTATAAATGTAATTTGTTTTGTACTGTTTTATATTTCAGGACCATACCCTGGAAAAGCCTCTTAAGTAAATTTATTTTATATTCACTGCTGTAGATATAATAACACACGTATAGATATACAGATAAACAGATATAAAAACACACTTTCACTGGCCAAACAATTTCTATGTACAGCGTTGCAGGGTCATAATTATGAATCATGCAGGATGCACTCCCTGTGGGAGTGGAAACATTATATTTTCTAGAATTAAATCAACGGAAAGGTGTGCAAAATAAAAAATAAAAAAAATAGTTTACTGACAGTGTATTTGAGAGCATTTTAATGTCCATTTTAAATATTTTATGGGGAATTCCATTTTTAGCTTTATGTCCCTGAGATTATTTTTTCTATTATAGAGTAAGTACAAGTATTACATTAGGAATTCAGTGCACAAGTTCTCTTTCCAAAATGATGTACCATGCCCTTTTTGTGTCTTATATACGGAGAGATAAGGGCCTCCTACCTTTTCTGTGCCTAATCAGTTAGCAAATCCCTCCTTAGTGCCTATTTCGGGGACATGTGCACCATTACTATCACCCACAAAATTAGAGGGTTGTGTGACCGATAATTGAAAAGTGGGAATTTGCTCTTTCAGGCTTTCAAATAAGTGG
This sequence comes from Bombina bombina, assembly GCF_027579735.1. Classification (NCBI taxonomy): domain Eukaryota; kingdom Metazoa; phylum Chordata; class Amphibia; order Anura; family Bombinatoridae; genus Bombina; species Bombina bombina. The sequence goes on along the minus strand of NC_069501.1, from coordinate 746,935,590 downwards.
TGTCACTGGTCTCATCTAACTTGATCAGAGTGAAGATAGGTGCTACGTAGCAAACTCCACGTACCTGAATCACCAACAATAGGAAGTGCCTCTGCCCTGGGCATTTTCTTGTCACTCTAAGGGCCAGATTACGAGTGGAGCACAAATGAATGCTTCCGCCCGATCGCATATTCTCATTTGCGCTGTATATATATATATATATATGTATATATATATATATATATATATATGTATATATATATATATATGTGTGTGTGTGTGTGTGTGTGTGTGTATATAAGTCTATAAATACTTATATACACATATAAATACATATTTTTATATATATATATATATATATATATATATATA